>NC_091769.1:24597612-24895395 GCF_029378745.1 Bos indicus | reverse complement strand
TATGTTATTTGGAAGCAGGTGTCCATCACTTTATGGGAAATAGATGGAGAAACAGTGGAAACAGTGTCAGACTTTATTTTTTGGGGCTCCAAAATCACTGCAGATGGTGACTGCAGCCATGAAATTAAAAGACGCTTACTCCTTGGAAGGAAAGTTATGACCAACCTAGATAGCATATTCAAAAGCAGAGACATTACTTTGCCAACAAATGTCCGTCTAGTCAAGGCTATGGTTTTTCCAGTGGTCATGTACGGATGTGAGAGTTGGACTGTGAAGAAAGCTGAGCACTGAAGAATTGATGCTTTTCAACTGTGGTGTTGGAGAAGACTCTTGACAGTCCCTTGGACTGCAAGGAGATCCAACCAGTCCATTCTGAAGGAGATCAGCCCTGGGAATTCTTTGGAAGGAATGATGCTAAAGCTGAAACTCCAATACTTTGGCCACCTCATGTGATAAGTTGACTCATTGGAAAAGACCCTGATGCTGGGAGGGATTGGGGGCAGGAGGAGAAGGGGACGACAGAGGATGAGATGGCTGGATAGCATTACCGACTTGATGGACATGAATTTGAGTAAACTCTGGGAGTTGGTGATGGACAGGGAGGCCTGGCATGCTGTGGTTCATGGGTTTGCAGAGTCGGACACGACTGAGCGACTGAACTGAATATTGATGTGTGTGTGTGTGTGTGTGTGTGTGTGTGTATATATCAGAGTAGTAAATCACAACCCACTCCAGTATTCTTGCCTGGAAAATCCCACGGACAGAGAAACCTGGTGGACTGTAGTCCATAGGGCTGCAAAGAGTTGGACACGACTGAGCATATATATATAATAAATGTTTTATTTTTCACATAGTACAGTCATGTGCATTCCCACAGGCCAGTAGATATTAGTCTAACTTATTTAGTTCTTTTTCTTAATGATAATAACCTTTAGTGAAATATCTTAACACAAAAATAAGGCATTTCCATTACAGAAAATATGACCAGTCAGGTAAAGACATAAAAAAGAAATAAAATTAGGAGAGAGAACAAGATGGCAGAGGAGTAGGTGGACATGAGGTACATCTCTCTCCATGGATAACATCAGGAATACACCTTCAGACACAGAAGTACATGCTGAACACCAGCTGAGAGTGGACAGGATTATCTTATCAGCAGAAAAGAATATATAGACCCACACAAAACTCGGTAGGAGAAAGAACTAGGGGGAAAATAGGAGTGTTAGTAGGACTGGACCTGCTCTCAGCAGGTGGGGGAACTGAAGCAGGGGTCCAATCCCCACACTGGAGCAATTGTCTGAGTCAGAGAAGAAACATTTAAGGCTGAGAGTGAAACAGCTGATCTGTGGCAGCCTACATGGAATGAAAATCAGAGAGTCCTTGCCACAGCCATACAGACCCCAGATGGCACAGTGGCTGGGAGCTGGAGTTTAGGGATTGTGGAGCAATCCCCGGGTGAGGGCTGCTGTTGACTGCACAGAGACAGATTGAGGGGATGTGAGGGAGGAGTTTGTGGTGTGCAATGCCTGTGCAGAAAAGCCAGGCAGCCATGGAAGCAAGACGATACTGCTGAGTCACGCATAGGGGGTGGAGCCATCACTATAGCCTCTCTCCCCCTACACTCCAGCGTCGGCAACTGAACAATAGGGAGGCTGGCCCAATAAACACCTGACCACTGAATTACAGAGTAGGACCCCACCCAGGGTGCCCCATTAAGTGCCTGATGCCCCCCTCTATAGAGTAGGACCCCAGCTTGAGGGGATCCTTTATGTGCCTGATGCACCTGAGCAACAGAGAAGGACCCCAGGCAAGGAAGCCCTCTAAGTGCCTGAAGGGGCAGAGCCTTAGAGAAAGACTAGCCAAAGAGGTCTTCTGATGACCAGCTACAAGAGGCTCAAACAGACGCTGATAGGGCCAAAAGTCCTGCAGTGGAGGCAGTCCGTGTCCCTGCACATTTGGCACTGCCAGGGTCCTCACAAACCAGGCAGCTGTGCCACCTTCATGCTCAACTCTCACTGCGGCAGAGGTGCCACAGGCAAAAAAAAAATCTTGTGCCTATGCACACAGGGTAGCTTCGATAGTGTCCATCTCTTTGAGACCCTGTAGACTGGCCTACCTGGAGAAGGAAATGGCAACCCACTCCAGTATTCTTGCCTGGAGAATCCGAGGGACAGAGGAGCCTAGTGGGCTGCTGTGTATGAGGTCGCACAGAGTCGGACACGACTGAAGCGACTTAGCAGCAGCAGCAGACTGGCCTACCAGGTTTCTCTGTTGGGGGGGGGGAGGGGGGGCAGGGGGTGGGGGTTCTCCAGGCAAGAATACTGGAGCGTATTGGCCAATACTGGCTACCATACCCTTCTAGAGCACATTTCCTGCTGCCCTAGCCGCCAACTCTCCTGAGTAACTGGTTCTGCCAGAACCCCTGCAACCCAAGCAGCTGCACCACCTCCACATCTGGCCCTCACAGGGGCAAACCCAAGTCCTTAAGGGAAGCCTCAGGGGCAAGCCCCAGTGGATGACCCACTTGCAGAGGTGGAAACAAAACCACAATTGAAACCCAAGGGCAGTGTGACCAAGGAAGAAGATCCAAAAACCTCCCACCAGCTGTACAAGCTGCAAATTAAATCCACATATGGACCACATGGGGTCGCTGTTGCAATGAGCTGATTCTAAAATGTGACCCTTTTATGTTACTTCTGTACAAGGTGCTCTGGCATATTTGACTCCCTCATAAATCCTTCTTTCTTCTCCACCTGGTACTGAAGGAAGCTAGATATTCCATACTTGTTATTTCATATATAGTGTGTCAAAATGTTACTAGAAGTCATTGGCACTCATTGATCTTTTCCATGGGAAAATGAAAAAATTGCTTACTTAGAATACTTTCAACAATTTTAGACCTGGAAATGCTCCCCAAATATTTTCTAGTGATTTTCCTTTCCCATGTTATATGAGCAAAGAACTCAAAATACCACTATTTTTTTCCACATTAATGTGAGTATCTAACGTGTTTGGATGATTGCAATTGGCTGATTCAACTAACATTAAGATCTCTTTTGGATTTAGCTCTTTTTCAGAGTTAAATTTTTTTTTTTTTTTTAACTGTTACTGAGTTTATATATATATATATATATATATATATATATATATATATATATATATATATTTTTTTTTTTTTTGCTGTGGGATCTTAGTTCCCCATATTCATCCTGCAATGGAAACTTGGAGTCCTAACCACTGGACTGCCAGGGGATTCTCTACTGGGTATTTCTTGAAGAAAGAGTGAATGATCCATATATACATTAAAAATAGTCACAGATACTATAATTCCTACACAACTGCTTTCTACTGGTCATGGTTCTTTAATGTGGGTTAGAAAAGAAGGAAAGGAATGAGAAGCAATTACACTTTACTGCTGACTGTTTCGGAGAAGGCAATGGCACCCCATTCCAGTACTCTTGCCTGGAAAATCCCATGAACGGAGGAGCCTGGTAGGCTGCAGTCCATGGGGTCGAGAAGAGTCGGACATGACTGAGCGACTTCACTTTCACTTTTCACTTTCATGCATTGGAGAAGGAAATGGCAACCCACTCCAGTGTTCTTGCCTGGAGAATCCCAGGGACGAGGGAGCTTGGTGGGCTGCCATCTATGGGGTCACACAGAGTCGGACACGATTGAAGCGACTTAGCAACAGCAGCAGCAGCTGACTGTTACAACAGGCTGACTCTGAAGTAGGTGTTATTGTCTCAATTTTATATATGAAGAAACTGAGGCTCCAAGGAGAGAGTTGCCCTAGGTCACAAGGTGGAAGAGCTGGGATTTGGATTTAGGTCTGTCTTGACTCTGAACTTGTGCCTTTTCTTCTTCTCCTCCACTTCCTGTTTTGGTGACTGATTCCACATCAAATATCTTTTCCTAGCTGGACAGTAGGGACTAGTGAGGGGTCCGCTTTTCTGTTTAATATCTGTTAAGGGAATTTGAGTAGCAGATGTAAGGTGTGGACTTAGTGTGATTACAAAAGGACACCAGGGTGTCAGCAGATGAAAGGTCCAGTTCAGATGGCCTCATTTGCTCTTTTGTGGAATAAGATTAAGATTTCATTTCATCTTACATTGGAACCATGGGGTATTTCTGGGCATAAACGACCACCTCAGATGGATTATTCTCAGAGCTCTATGAATATGAGACTGACTACAGTGGATGAGCACCTTAACATGAGTAAGAAGTAAATTGTCTGTTCATGTGTTCCTGGAATTCCTCAGAATAATTATTTTAAAAATGTGTCCTAAAACACAAGTGAGAAGTAAATTGTGTGTGTCTGTATATGGTGAGGAAATAGGGGGGTTACATGAGAAAGAACCTGGAGGGTGCTGAGTTGGACCTTCAATTTGATTTCAAAATAGGAGCTAGTGTTGTGTTTTTTACTTCCACAGGTACTTTGAGTCTTGCTAAGACCTCCCAGCCCATTTTCATTGACTCATACGAAGGACAAGAAGTGAACATATCCTGTAACCACACCTCAATAGCTAAAAGTGACTATATCTTCTGGTATCGACAGTTCCCCAACCAGGGACCATGATTTATCATTCAGGGATATAAGACAAACGTGGAAAATGAAGTGGCATCTCTGTTAATTCCTCCTGACAGGAAGTTCAGCACCCTGAGCCTGCCCCGGGCTTCCCTGAGAGACACCGCTGTGTACTACTGCATCGTGAGAGATTCACACTGCGACAGATGGGGCTGCACCTGTGCAGTATCCCCGTGTGGGGTGGGAGTCACAGCCCAGGGGATCCTCAAAGTAGTACCTTCTAAAGTGTTTATTTTACTGTATTATTTTCAGAAGGTATTAGCAAATCCATATATTACTTTACTATTTTAAAAAATATTGGTCTTATTTGTTTTTAAAATAGGTATTCCATTTCTATGGTCTAAAATTCAAAAAACACAAAAGGGCATGATGCCTTTGTCCCATTATTGTCTCTGAGCTGCTAAATTATACAAAAGGAGAAAATCTATGGTATGTATACTGTTGTCCCTTAGCTCACTGATGCCCCTCAGTTCATGCACATGCATGCACACACACACTGTGTACACACACACTACACACCCTTACATGCACATTGCATGCAGTCAGTTTAGACAACAAGCTTCTCAGCTTTTGAAAAATTCAGTCTAAGTGTCAGGCAATTATTGTCAAACAAATTTTGAACATTTCTTTGGTATTTTAAGCCCCCACAAGATTCTTTCCAAGTCTTCTCTGTGTTTGGATCTTTTACTCTCTGTTATCCCTCTTTCTCTTTTCTTTTGTCCCACTCCCTTGTTGTGGATGGCATGGCAAATAGAATGGGGATGATGGTGGGGGAGTCGAAAAGTTTTTTTATTCTGATTGGTATCATAGACTATTTTTGCAATATATTAAGCAGAAACATAGGGATTCTGGGTCATTATCAATTTTCAGAGTTGAGTCCTTTGGGGACCAAAGGGAGACAGGAATAATGACAAAGTTCCTAGGAATCTTGCTAGTGAGCCCTGTTGTTATTTGGACTTATAGGACTTCCATCATAGTGATCAGAAGTATTTATGGAGTATCATTAGAGTAGGGATCTTGCTTAGATCTCACTGCTGCGCTGAAAATCAAAGGGAGATAGGAATAATGGCAAAGTTCCTGGGAATCTTGCTAGTGAGCCTGCAGCTTAGTCAGGACTGTGAGGATATTATTCTTAGTGTTTTAGTGGGGAGTTGTCTCCGATTTTGGCAACAAGGAATACAACAGTTGATATTTTCTACTGAGACCCACCCCATGGAATGGGTTTTAAGCCAACGTTTTCACTCTCCTCTTTCACTTTCATCAAGAGGCTCTTTAGTTCTTCTTCACTTTCTGACATAAGGGTGGTGTCATCTGCGTATCTGAGGGTATTGATATTTCTCCTGGCAAACTGATTCCAGCTTGTGCTTCATCCAGCCCAGCGTTTCTCATGATGCTCTGCACATAAGTTTAATAAGCAGGATGACAATACACAGCCTTGACGTACTCTTTTCCTGATTTGGAACCAGTCTGTCGTTCCATGTCCGGTTCTAACTGTTGCCTCCTGAGCTGCATACAGATTTCTCAAGAGGCAGGTCAGGTGGTCTGGTATTCCCATCTCTTTAAGAATTTCCCACAGTTCGTTGTGATCTACGAGGTCAAATGCTTTAGCATAATCAATAAAGCAGAAGTAGATGTTTTTCTGGAATTCTCTTGCTTTTTCTATGCTCCAACGGGTATTTGCAAGTTGATCTCTTGTTCCTCTGCCTTTTCTAAGACCAGCATAAACATCTGGAATTTCATGGTTCATGTACTGTTGAAGCCTGGCTTGGAGAATTTTGAGCATTACTTTGCTAGCATGTGAGATGAGTGCAATTGTGTGGTAGTTTGAACATTCTTTGGCATTGCCCTTTGTTACTGGAGTGAGAACTGACCTTTTCCAGTCCTGTGAGCACTGCTGAGTTTTCCAAATTTGCTGACATATTGAGTGCAGCACTTTTACAGCATCATCTTTTAGGATTTGAAATAGCTCAACTGGAATTTCATCACCTCCACTGGCCTTGTTCAAAGTGATGCTTCCTAAATCCCACTTGACTTCACATTCCAGGATGTCTGGCTCTAGGTGTGTGATCACACCATCGTGATTATCTTGGTCATGAAGTGCCAGGGTCCAGCCCTAGCAGGATCCAGGGGTACCCTCAGGATTACAGCATAGGCGAAAGGATAGCAAAGCAAAGAGAAAAGAGGCTTGATCTTCCTTGATTAACACAGGAGGCCAATAAAGCTCCTGGCACAGAACCTACTCTGTTCACGGAGGCTGCAGGCGCCCTCTCGGTGGGGTGAGGACACAGGGCGCCCCCTCCCTGGTGAAGATGCAGGACGCCTTTCCGATCACGTCTTAGAAGCCCAGGCAAAAAAGTGAACTCAGAGAACCCCTGTGCCCCAGTGAGTCATCCTGAAAGAAGAACAGAGAGAGAAAAGGAGAGAAAAGGAAAAAAGAATGACACGGGGAGACCAAGCTTCAGTGAGCGAGGCCCATAACTTTATTTTCAAAAGGAACTTTTATACCTTGACTTGTACATAGAGGGAAATGAAAGATGCAAAGTCATACAGAGTCAGCCCAAACATTACATCTGTTTTGTCTTTATCGAAACCAGGATTTTTTCTGCATACCTTTCCCGCAAACAATGTTGTGTGCATTATCTTCTGGCCTTGGAGGCCTGTGGACATTTTATGACCCTTTTTTGACAAAGTCTGCTTACCCAGAAAACCTACTTTCCCTTGAAGTGTTTTTTCTTTGTATTTCTAATCTATGTCAGCCTCAGAAAGTGCTAAACAGAGTTACATTCTCATGGAGCAAAGGTGCAGTGGGTCACAACAAAGAAAGAACCAATTAGCTCAAAGGTCTGATGTGGTTAATTCCAAGGCTATTACTTGTTTTTCTTACATTCCAACTATGTTAACCAATGCACTCCCAGGTGCACAATGAATAAGGGATATGGGAACTTGTTAGCAAGCACCGGCCCAATAATGAAATCTTACACCAGCACTATTCTAATAGTTTTTAACTCTTCAAAAGGCTCTATATTTTTAGAATGTTTTAGGCTTCCCATGTCTCTCACGGTGGGGAGGCTGTGAACCATCACATGCATAGCTGCAAGAGTTTAGATAAACCTGTCAGGCAGGCTAGAAAGCCATCAGAGAGGTTTGAATTGAAACACTCCTATCATGCCCATTAACTAAAGCCCTAAGTTGATTTTTTCCCGAGAAAGGTGGTTGGGGATAGCCCCCTGTTAATGTCAGAAGAGTTGGTGAAAGGCATAATATAATAAACAGTAGACAGATTTTGGTTTTGGGGTAGATGCTCGAGCAGATCCAGGGGGTCCCTTGAGTTATGATCTGCCTTGCTCGTCAGATCTCTTCCACATGACCTTGTCATGGGTGGGATCTCCCTTGGTGGCTCCTGGCAATGAAGATTGTTTTTGTACAGTTCTTCTGTGTATTCTTGCCACCTCTTCTTAATATCTTCTGCTTCTGTTAGGTCCATACCATTTCTGTCCTTCATCAAGCCCATCTTTGCATGAAATGTTCCCTTGGTATCTCTAATTTTCTTGAAGAGATCTCTAGTCTTTCCCATTCTGTTGTTTTCCTCTATTTCTTTGCATTGATCACTGAGGAAGGCTTTCTTATCTCTCCTTGCTATTCTTTAGAACTCTGCATTCAGATGCTTATCTCTTTCCTTTTTTCCTTTGCTTTTCACTTCTCTTTTTTTCACAGCTATTTGTAAGGCCTCCTCAGACAGC
Organism: Bos indicus; assembly: GCF_029378745.1. Classification (NCBI taxonomy): domain Eukaryota; kingdom Metazoa; phylum Chordata; class Mammalia; order Artiodactyla; family Bovidae; genus Bos; species Bos indicus. The sequence continues at coordinate 24,887,067 of NC_091769.1, read as the reverse complement.
CATTTTGCTTTTTTGCATTTCTTTTCCATGGGGATGGTCTTGATCCCTGTCTCCTGTATAATGTCACGAACCTCTGTCCATAGTTCATCAGGCACTCTGTCTATTAGATCTAATCCCTGAATCTATTTCTAAGATCATGGCATCTGGTCCCATCACTTCATGGCAAATAGATGGGGAAACAGTGGAAACAGTGATAGACTTTATTTTTGGAGGCTCCAAAAGTCACTGTGGATGGTGACTGCAGCCATGAAATGAAAAGATCCTTACTCCTTGGAAGAAAAGTTATGACCAACCTAGACAGCATATTAAAAAGCAGAGACATTACTTTGCCAACAAAGGTCCATATAGTCAAAGCTATGGTTTTTCCAATAGTCATGTATGGATGTGAGAGTTGGACTCTAAAGAAAGCTGAGCACTGAAGAATTGATGCTTCTAAATTGTGGTGTTGGAGAAGACTCTTGAGAGTCCCTAGGACTGCAAGGAGGTCCAACCAGTCCATCCTAAAGGAGATAAGTCCTGGGTGTTCATTGGAAGGACTGATGCTAAAGCTGAAACTCCAATACTTTGGCCACCTCATGTGAACAGTTGACTCATTGGAAAAGACCCTAATGCTGGGAGGGATTGGGAGCAGGAAGAGAAGGGGATGACAGGAGAAAGCATCACTATGAACAAAGCTAGTGGAGTTGATGGAATTCCAGTTGAGCTATTTCAAATCCTGAAAGATGATGCTGTGAAATTGCTGCACTCAATATGCCAGCAAATTTGGAAAACTCAGCAGTGGCCACAGGACTGGAAAGTTCAGTTTTCATTCCAATCCCAAAGAAAGGCAATGCCAAAGAATGCTCAAACTTCCGCACAATTGCACTCATCTCACATGCTAGTAAAGTAATGCTTAAAATTCTCCAAGCAAGGCTTCAGCAATACGTGAACCGTGAACTTCCTGATGTTCAAGCTGGTTTTAGAAAAGGTAGAGGAACCAGAGATCAAATTGCCAACATCCGCTGGATCATGGAAAAAGCAAGAGAGTTCCAGAAAAACATCTATTTCTGCTTTACTGACTATGTCAAAGCCTTTGACTGTGTGGATCACAATAAACTGTGGAAAATTCTGAAAGAGATGGGAATACCAGACCACCTGATCTGCCTCTTGAGAAATCTGTATGCAGGTCAGGAAGCAACAGTTAGAACTGGACATGGAACAGCAGACTGGTTCCAAATTGGGAAAGGAGTACGTCAAGGCTGTATATTGTCACCCTGCTTATTTAACTTCTATGCAGAGTATATCACGAGCAATGCTGGGCTGGATGAAGCCCAGTCTGGAATCAAGATTGCCGGGAGAAATATCAATAACCTCAGATATGTAGATGACACCACCCTTATGGCAGAAAGTGAGGAGGAACTAAAAAGCCTCTTGATGAAAGTTAAAGTGGAGAGTGAAAAAGTTGGCTTAAAGCTCAACATTCAGAAAATTAAGATCATGGCATCCGGCTCCTTCACTTCATGGGAAATAGATGGGGAAACAGTGGAAACAGTGGGTGACTTTACTTTTCTGGGCTCCAAAATCACTGCAGATGGTGATTGCTGCAGTGAAATTAAAAGATGCTTACTCCTTGGAAGGAAAGTTATGAGAAACTTAGATAGCATTTTAAAAAGCAGAGACATTACTTTGCCAACAGAGATCTGTCTAGTCCAGGATATGGTTTTTCCAGTGGTGATGTATGGATGTGAGAGTTGGACTGTGAAGAAAGCTGAGCGCCAAAGAATTGATGCTTTTGAACTGTGGTGTTGGAGAAGACTCTTCAGAGTCCCTTGGACTGCAAGGAGATCCAATCAGTCCATCCTAGAGGATATCAGTCCTGGGTGTTCATTGGAAGGACTGATGCTAAAGCTGAAACTCCAGTACTTTGGCCACCTGATGCGAAGAGCTGACTCATTTGAAAAGACCGTGATGCTGGGAAAGATTGAGGGCAGGAAGAGAAGGGGACAACAAAGGATGAGATGGTTGGATGACATCACCGACTCAATGGACATGGGTTTGGGTGAACTCCAGGAGTTGGTGATGGACAGGGAGGCCTGGTGTGCTGTGGTTCATGGGGGTGGCAAAGAGTCTGACATGACTGAGAGAATGAAATTAACTGAACTGAACTGAGCTGATGTTATAGTAGTTGGTACACATGTGATGAAGGATCAATTTCTTGTACTTCACCTGCTGAACTGATAACAAATAGAACATGTTAAAGTCATTTCCACAAGTTCAATGGCAGTTTTTCTCTGGGTATTTTGGCAGCACCCGGTCACCCAGGTTGTCATGAAAAAGCTGATTAAATGAAAGGCTAGGAAATCAACCTATGCCTGTGATGAAAGGACTGACTATAATGGGTTTAGTCATTTAGTTCAGTTGGTGAAGTATTGGAATACGTGTGGTTTGGGCCCTTGTGAGTTACCTGGGCATATCAGGGATAAGCTGGTAGTGAGACAACGGGTGACTTTGTGAGGGAAGAAAGCAGGGACATGGGGGCCAAGACTAATTAAAAATGTATTAGGCCACAGTAGTTCAAGGGTGTCTGATACTGTAATTCATCTCAGTTCTAATATTCCATTTGTTCTTTCCACTTCTTCAGAAGATAGAGGGACAATAAGAGTAGCAAAATTTCTGAGTAAGGGCAAAACTTTATATAATTGTCTCAGAGAAACTGCTTCCTTATACAGATACAATTTGAAATGACACAGGTAGTAAACACAGCATCAAGTTCATTTTTAATTATGGTGAGTGCTGTGGTTTATCAAATGATTGCTTCAACCCATGTGAAGAATAAAAATACTGTTACTAGTACATACTCATAACCCATGGAGATGTGAAATTGTTTAAATTTCTTTTGGAAATACTCAATTATTTCCTTGGTATAGTATTCTAGTTCATATTCGACTTTTACAAATTTTATGGGATTTTGTGGGTTCCAAGAAATGCATGAGCTGACACCAATATCTACCAATCTAGAAAATTTCCTACAATACTTTTTTAAATGTTGCAGCCAATATTTCCCTAATGCCATATCTCAAGGATTTAGTAAGAGTTCAATGGAGATCATTTAGCTTCACCAGATTCCTGTCTTGGCTTTGATATATTTTGTCCTCATGGATCAAACAAACCAATCATTCCTAGTCATTCTTTACAGAATCAGGGTCTGGCATTCTGAACATAGATGGAATTTTTGAGCCTTTCCATGAATTTGCCTTTATGTTCTAGAAGAGGTTCTTGCATAAGGACTTTATTCAGAAAATTATGTTTAATGTGATAATCTGCTCAATCATTTTTACCCCATACTCTGCAGAATCTTTCATGCTGAGAGACTTTGTCATTATGACAAAATTTCTTTGAGTAGCATGATGACATAAAATAATTCATGTATTTAGTGTTCATTTTAATTGGAGTACATAAGACATATACCAAGACTAAGAAACATCAGAGAGTTAGGATATCTCGTTGTCTCCATTGTATTTGGAAGCTATGAATGGCATTCCAAACCTACTGACTAACACTGAATATAATTTTTTTTTGTAAATTGACTTGCCCAAGAGCGATGCACAAGTTCAGCTACTTGAATTAATTATACTTCCCCTAAGGATTGAGTTTTATAAAGGGGTCTGGAGTAATAATGCATAAACAGCCTGGTATTGTCCCTTTCAATTTTGAAGGTTAAATACTTATTAATGAAGAATTTTGTATGAGAATGTCCGAAAGGCCTGTTCTGGACATGGACACTTCTTGAATGACAGAAGTGCAATCATGAGTGTCCTTTTATTTAGAAATATATTACAGTTGAAAAATGGGAGGAGAAATTAATCATATTTCATATTTATTCAGACAACTGATATGAAAGTGTTGGGTGTTTTCAGAGAGTTATAGTGTATAACTCAGAGAGCAGAGCGGTTTGTACTGCAAGTGGTACCATCAGATTCAATGGAGATACTAGAGCAAGATTTGATAACACTTCAACCAATTTATCTGAGGCTGCTGTTATTTTGAGACAAGGCTGATAAACTTTGGATACTGTATCAAGAGGTAGAATAACAGGCCAGGGGGCTTTGTTATTTGCCATGATGTTGAATAATATTCCTAGAGCATGGCCTTACTTTTAACATATATATGCAGAGAAAAGGTTTCATTACTGTCAATAATATTGCAATTATAGTCCTTTGTAGGTATATGGGGTCACCTAGAGAAGGAAATGGCAACCCACTCCAGTACTCTTGCCTGGAAACTCCCATGGACGGAGGAGCCTGGTAGGCTACAGTCCATGGGGTCGCTCAGAGTCGGACACGACTGAGCGACTTCACTTTCACTTTTCCCTTTCATGCATTGGAGAAGGAAATGGCAACCCACTCCAGTATTCTTGCCCGGGGAGTCCCATGGGCAGAGGAGCCTTGCAGGCTACAGTCCATGTGGTTCCAAGAGTTGGACAAGACTTAGCGACTAAACCAACCAACCAAGGAAACAGTGCTTTTCAAAAAGTAGTGATTCCTCAAAGATTGTTTATTCATCATTTTTGTTGAATTGGACAGATATTTTGTGATGTAATAAATCTCAGTTGACTGCTCTACATATTAGGGTACAGTGTCGAAAAGTAAAGAATCACTCAGTAATGACTTGGTTTTTTATTACTTCTTCTAAGTTCAACCCCAAACGCTTTTCTGGTATTTGTTGAATTATGACTAGCTCACATGGAATACATGACGATGTAAAGGACTGTTTTACCGCGCTCAAGGAAATTGGTATCTTTTCAGTTACAGACATACGCTAGGGATGTTCTGTTAAAGGACTTCTGTCAGGTAGAGGCCTAACAACAAAACAGACCTAAGAGGTTAGAGCAACTTGTTCAGATTTCCAAGTGCCATCTCAAGACTGCTATAGTGTTAGTGTTAGTCGCTCAGTCGTGCCCGACTCTTTGCGACCCCATGAACTGCAGCCCACCAGGCTCCTCTGTCCGTGAGATTTTCCAGGCAAGGATTCTGGAATGGATTGCCATTTCCTTCTCCAAGGAAATGAGTTGGGATCTTCCCAACCCATGGATTGAACCTGGGTCTCCTGCACTGCAAGCGGATTTTTACAGACTGAGCTACAAGGGAAGCCCCGAAGACTGGTATATGTCTCAAAAATAAAGCTGGGGATGAGAACATGTTTGGGAGACTAGGTTACACATGTCCCATTCCTCTGTCTGTCCACGAGAGGGTGCAGCTTCCTGACACCAACACATTTCCTGTGTGAAATGCAGGTTTCGATTTGTCACTTCACTGTGATTTCAACCTTTCTTCCTCTTAAAAGTCAAGAACTTTATTCAGGTGACACTCCAGAGATGAGCTCTTCTCCAGGCTTAGTGACTGTGATACTCTTAATGCTTGGTAAGTAAAATGCCTCTTAAAACATGGATTCTTCCTTCTATTATGTCAGCAAAATCTTTAACCATAATTTTATCCTAGAAAAATATGCCCAAGGTGACACAGAATTTTTTTTTATAATTTGCCCAGGACAAACCCATGGAAACTCAGTGACCCAGATGGATGGCCACGTGAGTCGTTCAGAAGGGACTTCTGTGACTATAAACTGCACTTATTCAACCTCTGGGTACCCTAATCTTTTCTGGTACGTCCAGTATCCTGGAGAAGGTCCACAGCTCCTCCTGAAAGCCATGAATGCCAACGACAAGGGAACCAACAAAGGTTTTGAAGCCACATATAATACAGAAACTACCTCCTTCCACTTGGAGAAAGACTCAGTCCAAGAGTCAGACTCGGCTGTGTACTACTGTGCTCTGAGAGACACAGCGACAGAAACTGCAGGGGGAGCTGAGCACAAACTCTGAGCAGCAACGGGGCCTGGATGCTGAATGTCTCTGATCCCCTCTGGTCCCAGCAGAGTTTATGGTGGTTTTTCACTCGGTGTCTAGTTGATACAAAAATCATACCAATGTCTAGAGCATAGGAACAAGAAGTAAACATTTCCCTTGTGTGAGTACTCAGTCACTTCAGTCATGTCTGACTCTTTGGGACCCCATGGACTGTGTAGCCCTCCAGGCTCCTCTGTCCATGGAATTTTTCAGGCAAGAATACTGGAGTGGGTTGCCATGGCCTCCTCCAGGGGATCTTCCTGACCCAGAGATCTAGCCTGGGTCTGCTGCATTGCAGGCAGATTCTTTACCACTGCATCACTGGGAAACTTTCCCTTTACCCAATGTCTTATTAGTGAAGCTAAAAACTGTCTGACACCAATGGTTCCTTAACAATGATGACCAAAGTAACTTCAAGGTTAAACCACATAAACAATGCAATAGTCCCTTGCTCATCCTTGCAGTCAAAATCCATGCCCCGCTGGTTGTTCCAGGACAACTTGATGGGTTTTGCTTTACTGAGTTTTATTATACTTTCAGTATACAATATACTTTATACTGTATACAATATACTGAGCCAGAGTGCACCAGAGAAGGTGTGATTTGCACAGTGTCTTCCTGACAGAGCATGCAGGAGAAGTAATAGGAGAGCTGCTGCTGCTGCTGCTGCTGCTGCTGCTGCCAGGTCACTTCAGTCGTGTCCGACTCTGTGTGACCCCATAGACGGCAGCCCACCAGGCTCCCCCGTCCCTGGGATTCTCCAGGCAAGAACACTGGAGTGGGTTGCCATTGCCTTCTCCAGTGCCTGAAAGTGAAAAGTGAAAGTGAAGCCGCTCAGTCATGTCCAACTCTTAGCGACCCCATGGACTGCAGCTTACCAGGCTCCTCGGTCCATGGGATTTTCCAGGCAAGAGTCCTGGAGTGGGTTGCCATTGCCTTCTCCAAATAGGAGAGCTACAGCCTCCAAAACCATGACCTTTTAAAAACTTTTAATTTTAAATTGAAGAATATTTGATATACAATGTTGTGTTAGTGTCAGGTGTACAGCAAAGTAATTGTTATGTACGTGAGTATAATATGTATACACATAGTATATGTATTCTTTTTTAGATTTTCCCTTATAGATTTTTGAAAAATATTGAGTATTTTGTAACAATCTTGAAATTGTGAGAGATAAGGAAATAAGAGAAGATGGTGTATTGAAAAGAATAATAGAGCAATCAATCTCTGTATTGCACTGCAAATATACTGCTGGTCTTTGCAAATATTGGTGCAATCCTATTTAATTAACATATATTTATTGGCACACTAGGAGTACTTTTGTTGCTTGGGAGAAAGTTTTAAGCACAGAAGTAAACAACATATGTTTTCTGGTTCTGCAGTGGCTATTATGGTAAGAATGATTAAAAATGTTATTGACCTTGAAATGCCTGCTGCTTTAAAATATTTTTCTTTGCTTCATCCTTCCACCTTCATGAAAATTTTCTTCTACTTTTTTCAAAGGCTGTATTTTTAGGCTTTATGAATGAGCTATAGTCATAACATTAATATATTTTTGCTATGCACTGTTGGTTTAAAGCTAGTATATATTAGTTATGCATTGTTGGCTTAAATCTAGCTAATTTTTTATTAGATTGGTTTAAATGCAAATTTTATTTTTAAATTTCTATAAATAAAATGCTTGTCAAAGTATACTTTAAACAATACAAAATGTTGTGCAATAAAATGTTTTCTCTGAAATTTGTATAAACATAGTAGATTAATAATACACATTTATCTCTAAGATAGTAAAGAAATCAGAAAGGGTATAAACCTGCAATCACAAAAAGAATAGGTAAGGAGATCACAGCACATAGTGATGTCAGCAAAATTTCAGAAGGTGAGAAGTGTAAGGAAGAATCAAAGCTTGTGTTACAGACTAGACAAAGAAGAAACCTAGGTTTAGTGCGAAAGGTGTCACAATGGGTGCTGTGGAAGAGTTTACAAAAGAAGGACCAGTTATCTTTGAATAGTTGAGAAAGATGGTGTTGCTCTTGCGAGTGCCTGTGTATGTATGGGTTGAAGTTTTGTGGCGGGCACTAAAATAGGAGGCCTGAGTGAGATTACTTATAAGTAAAGAACACCAGTGCTCTCCACAATTCTTTATAGTAGTGTTAGTCAATCGGTCATGTCTGACTCTTTGCGACCCCATGGACTGTAGCCTGCCAGGTTCCTCTGTTCATGGGATTTTTCCAGGCAAGAATACTGGAGTGGGTTGCCATTCCCTTCTCCAGGGGATCTTCCTGACCCAGGGATCAAATCCAGGTCTCCCTCATTGCAGGCGGATTCTTTACTGTTTGAGCCACCAGAGAATTTATAACAAGCAATAATTGCTTTCTAAATCCAGAAGAAAAGTGGAAGTTAGTCTTTGATGAATTAAGAATGTCACATAAAAAATTGTTCCAAACTTTGTGTATTACCTGGGCTTCCCTGGTGGCTCAGATGGTAAATAATCTGCCTGCAATGCAAGAAGTTTAACACACATAAAACCCACACATTTTAATAAATATACATTTAATATATTGAGTAGATATTCTTTACCATAGCTGTGTAAATTTCTAAAGGTATGAGATATGGAACAGAGGTTAATTTATTCTTTGTAATCCACAGGGCCAGAGAATCCAAATCACAGGAGAGGGGCTTCTACCTCTGGAAATGAGGTAGTCTTGGTTGCCCGGGGACCGTTTCTTATGACAGGTTCTTTAGGGTGAATCTTCTATTTGCACTATTTCTCTAGAAGACACAGGCAATATTGAGGCTTTCTTGGCTTTATTCTCACAGAGGTAACCAGAAAATTCCAAGTAATCAAAGTGGTTTTGGCAGAGGAAGATAATTCTGGAAACTCACAGAAGTTAAGGGGAAATGTCTTGTGGAAAGAACCTTTCATTGGGGAAATGTCAATGTCATTGTCTTGGGGAAACAACATTGTAGCGACAGCTAAGGCAGCAGAAGCATGCCAGTAGAATTGACTCATACTCATACTCTGGAGGAAATTCCTCTAAGGCTGAGTCACTCACTGCTTTTAAGTTATGTGTGAGTTTGAGGTGTCTAATATAATGATTTGATATATGTATATATTTTGAAGTGATAACACTGATAAGGTTAGTGAACACATTTTTCACTGCACATAATTACCAGGGTTTTTGTCTTGTTGGTATTATGGTCAGTTATTTAAGGTCTGCACTCCGAGTAACTTTCAAATGAAAAGTACAGTATTGTTAACTACAGTCACAGTTAACAGGCAAGTGCACTGGGATGACCCAGAGGGATGGTATGGGGAGGGAGGAGGGAGGAGGGTTCAGGATGGGGAACACATGTATACCTGTGGCATATTCATTTTGATATATGGCAAAACCAATACAATATTGTAAAGTTAAATAAAATAAAATTTAAAAAAAATAGGCATTCAGAATATCAAATGATCTTTTTTCTCTTATACTCTTCTTTGGCTTACATGTTCCTTTTAGAAAGATTTTCTCACCGTAGTAGACAAAAGAGCATGGTATACGGGCTGAAAAGGAAAGTTTTATATTTTTATGTTTAAGAGTGAATCATCGTGCTTTTCTAATTTCAAAACTAATATGAGGCCCATCATTGGATGAAAAGCAACAGTATCTACCTCCTTCTAACTTACTAAAAATGACTCAGTTGTGTGCAGAGGTGTAAATCTTAATCTCTACATTCTTACTGTGCATTAAAATTTTCAATCTAAGACATAATTTGTTTGATCTTTGCTGTCTTTATGCATCAGAGTCCCTCATAGGCACAGATATGAGAAAGACATTTAACCAGAGTTCAGTAGGTAGAGATGTGACCACCAGATGGCGGTGCACCTCTGCTGATCAGAACATGTGGAGGGTTCATTGAGTGGGTTCTGAATAGATAGGTAGGCTTGGGGCAGAAGCAGAGCCTTTTTCTTATTGGCTGGGTAGACAGTGAAAGAAACCACTAGAGAAAAGAAGGGATCACTTGGTAACAGAAGCAGCTCTTCTGGCTGGAGACTGCAGATCCACAATTGATCCTAAATGGGAAAAACAATGAAGACATCCATTGGAGCTTTAATCACATTCTTGTGGCTACAGCTGGACTGTGAGTTAAGGATTTAAGGAAAATAGAGTGTATTAGTAGATATTCTTTACATGTCAAGACTGGCTTTATTCCGGTTTCTTCTAGTTATTGTAGAAAAGGAAAAGTAAACTCTAGAGCTAAATAACCTGACAACCCTTCTCCTTTCTCTGACTTCTACTTTCTCCGTAGGTGTCAGCTTTGGGAACAAGGTGGAGCAGAGTCCTACCCTGAGTGTCCAGGAAGGAAACAGCTCTGTTATCACCTGCACTTATACAGATGGTAACTCAGCGTATTTCCCTTGGTATAAGCAAGAACCTGGGAAAGGTCCCCAGTTCCTTATAGCTATTCGTTCAAATAAGGGCAAAGAGGAAGACCAGAGACTCACTGTTTTATTGAATAAGACAACCAAACGTCTCTCCCTGCACATCACAACCACTGAAGCTGGAGACTCAGCTGTCTACTTCTGTGCAGCAAGTACACAGTGCTTCCCAGGCATCTTCTGTCTGTACTCAAATCTGTGACTGGGACAGCCCCCTTCCTTTGGTGCAACCTTCAAATATGACAAACGTTATATTGTTTGTCTGCGGGTGGAAACTGATGTGCTAGTCATAAAAAACATGTGAAAGAAAGTGAAAGTCACTCAGTCATGTCCAACTCTTTCCTACACATGGACTATACAGTCCATGGAATTCTCCAGGCCAGAATACTGGAGCGGGTAGCCTTTTCCTTCTCCAGGGGATCTTCCCAACCCAGGGATCGAACCCAGGTCTCCCGCATTGAAGGCAGATTCTTTACCAGCTGAGCCACAGGGGAAGCCCAAGAATACTGGAATGGGTAGCCTATCCCTTCTCCAGGGGATCTTCCAGACCCAGGAATCGAACTGGGTCTCCAGAATTGCAGGCAATTCTTTACCAACTGAGCTATCAAGGAAGCCATAAAAAGCATTGGATAAGAATATTAGGCTCAAGGGTAGCTAGAAAGGGTTAGAACATGTTGTTGGATACCTGTTGCTTACTGAATTCCTGAAGAGAGTTAGTAATTTACTGATTTATTTTGAAATTGTAAGACCAACTTTACATTTTGCCATTCAGACTCCTCTTCTATAAATACTCCCCCTGCTATCCATATCACAGTCCTTGTTATGAATGGGTTTTAAAAATATTGTGCTTTGAAAACAGCATATTTTTTGATCATACAAATTACATGCCAAATATAAGAAAATGCTCTATATAATTAATATGATATTGACAAGTCTATGATCACACAATGTTGCTAATATTCAGTTTACTCTTTTTATAAATTCCTATCTTAATTAGTATCTTTTTCCACTTAATATTAAATATTGAGCTGAGCATTCCCCATTTCATTGTCTTGTTCCCAAACATCAGCTTTGAAATAGCTCTATGAGAAATATTAATAAATTACAATTTAACTTTGTTTGACATCTCTTTTATGCGCATTGACCACTTTCTTACTGAGAAAATGTGACATGTGTTTTCCTTTAGTGCCCAGTAATAGTATATATTTTTTGTGTATTTGAGGAAAAGTAATGCTGAAGCTGAAACTCCAGAACTTTGGCCACCTCATGTGGAGAGTTGACTCATTGGAAAAGACTGATGCTGGGAGGGATTGGGGGCAGGAGGAGAAGGGGACGACAGAGGATGAGATGGATGGATGACATCACTGACTCAATGGACGTGAGTCTGAGTGAACTCTGAGAGATGGTGATGGACAGGGAGGCCTGGCGTTCTGCAATTCATGGGGTTGCAAAGAGTCGGACATGACTGAACGACTGAACTGAACTGAACTGAACTGAAGATAGAAAGTGATTTGAAAATGTCATGTTCAAATGATTGCAAATCAAATGGTGTATTTGCTTTCTCCTGTCTGGAAAATTTACTGCAAACTTCATGGCCTTCTCTCGATCCTAGGAGGCCAGTCTTGGTGTTGATAACCTCCATTTTTCTTCCTTTCCTTAGGGGGATGTTGGCTGTTTACATCTGTCTTGTTTCTTCCAGGCCATCAGAGTGGGGCCGCCTTTTGCACATGCTTACTGCTGCTGCTAAGTCGCTTCAGTCGTGTCCAACTCTGTGCGACCCCACAGACAGCAACCCACCAGGCTCCCCCGTCCCTGGGATTCTCCAGGCAAGAACACTGGAGTGGGTTGCCATTTCCTTCTCCAATGCATGAAGGTGCAAAGTGAAAGTGAAGTCGCTTAGTCGTGTCCGACTCCTAGTGACCCCATGGGCTGCAGCCTACCAGGCTCCTCCATCCATAGGGTTTTCCAGGCAAGAGTACTGGAGTGGGGTGCCATCATCTGCAAAGCCTCACTCTGGCTGTTCTTTGTGCCCTGGGAGCAATGACAAGGTGGGGTGGTGCTTGAGTCAGACGTTGTGTGTTGGTTGGAATCCCTGGGCCACTTTTGATGATTGGCAGGCAAGGCATCCCCAGCCATTGGTGGGTAGTCCTGATGGAGCTGGTGCCCCAGTAGTAGGAAACGTGTCCATTTTAATGCCCTCCTGGAGACCTGGCTGATGTTCCCATGCGCTCCCCACTCCCCAGCTGAGCAGCACACCTAAGTATTCTGGGTGAGGTGAGAAAGGGGTGAGGCTTTTCTGTAGGTTCTCCCAAAGCTGGAGAGCAGATCCTCACTCACAGGCCCTCACTTTCCTCTGTGGAGAAATCACAGGTCAAGAATGTTTCTTCTGAAGCCCAGCTGTGTGCTTTGCAGGGAGGAGTGATGAAGGTAATGTGAAATTGTTCCCCTAACCTATGGATGTGAGAGTTGGACTGTGAAGAAAGCTGAGCGCTGAAGAACTGATGCTTTTGAACTGTGGTGTTGGACAAGACTCTCAGGCAATGGAAACTATCTGCTCTGTCAGTAGGGGACCCAGGCAAAGTCACTAAAAACATGTTCACAGTTAGTCCACACAAGGATGGGAGGTGGACAATCAACACTGGAGAGCAAGAACAATTTTGTGCCATCTGTCTTCTTGAAGAAGATTTAAATAATGAGGACTGGAATTTGGAGTTTGGAGGAATCACATCTACTTGAAATGCCTTGAAATCTGCAGCTGCATCAGTGTTTTGAACTCTGCCATTGCTTCGTAGGACATTTTTGAATTTTTTTTCTGTTGCCACATTGATTTTTGATGAAGTTTGTAAAAATCTAATTTAGTAACTATCCTTGCTTCTGTTGAGGGTGTTGTTGAAAATTGATTACTGTATTTCAAACCTCTCGTCCCTAATTTAAGCAGAACAGGTATGGACATCTCTGTGGTCTAAGGCTCTTTGCTTCTCTCTCCTCTTCCTCTCCTGCTCCCTTTGCCTTTCTCCTCTCTTGTCTTGTCTCAGCTCTTCTGCTCTTGATTTCCCTGGACTGATTCTGTTTTCTTCCTTCTCTGAAGTAAGAGTTTCTAATTAACCATTTCTTTGAGCCATCAATGTTTAAAAATAATTTTACTGTGAAATATAACAAATGTTCACAAAAGTATGTAAAACTCACAATATATATTATTTAGGTACATACAAACTTGAGACTATGGTTTTTTGCTTATGAAATCTCTTTATGAATTTTAAAAGTTCTCTGTATTAGGGTTCCCCAGAGAAGCAGAACCAATAGCATTAATTTAATGTGCGTGTGTCTTCAGCTCTAATAATCCTATTCTGAAGGCCTAGTTTGTTATACGAGGGGATAATATGATAGCTTTTTTAAGGTAAGTGTTTATGTGATATATCTTTTGCCATTATTTTGCTGTCAAAATCTTTGGGCATTGTATGTCAAGTTTGGAATAAATCCTCAGATATCCACACTCTCAAGTGTTCATTGGCCTCCTATTTCACTGAGAAAATAGAAGCAATAAGAAAATTTTCACAAGCTTCTACACTTAACACTTTTTAAGGTAATTCACAGATTTCCATTTCTTTCCGTTGGTTACTGGAAATTTATTTCCTGCCTTTGATTGTATCATGTTTTCTCAATTCTTTATGCATCTTGTAGATTTGCTTTGTTGTGTGAGCTTTTGAAGCAGCAGGTACCTCTCCCAGTATTTATGTTCTGGTCTTGACTAGAAGAGACCTTCCTCAGTCAGCAGTGCTAAATATGAGGAAAGATAGAGACCAGTCCTTTTGGGAGTGTACTCCTGAGGAAATTTGGACAAGGACCCGTAGGTTTCCTGTCTTTTCATTTGGAGGAAACACCTCAGTTCTATCCTTTCTCCACCTTGCAGATCAGTACTAGCTGTAATACCACACCATTCTTTTTTCCTTTGCTGCTAGCTGTTCCAGTGACCAAGCCCTGCCAGTCATTCAGTGCTAAGTATGACCCGAAGCAAGTAGAAACTCCATGGCTCCATGGGGGATGCTTTGAATTATCTGGCATAAGGCCCCCTTCACTCTGTGTGGGGTTAAAACCAGTTCTGTGCTGATTCCCAGTCTTGCAGGGCAGTGCTAGTTGTGGAACCACACTCTCCCTTCTCTTGTTCCTTACTATCCCAAGGGACCAGGCTCTGCTCCATCCTGAATAGGGGGAGATAGAGACCATTCCTACTCTGAAATGATAGGAGTAAGGCCACTTCCTTCTCCTCCCCCCATTAGCTCTCTTTTCCCTTGTGGAGGAAGAACCTCAGTTCTGCTCTTCCAAGTTCACAGAGCAGGACTGGCAGCAAAAGAGATGTCCTGCATTTTCCTTTGTTTCTCACTATCCCGAGGGATTACTCTCTGCTTGTCATACTGGGCACGAGGCAAGATAGAAAGCCACCCCACAGAGGGCACCCAGAGAGGACTGAAGGTCGGGTGCAAGCTCCAGAATCATTCCCCTCCCCATGGGGGACACGATGGGCACAGGCCATCCTTGGTACTGGGATGAGCCCATCTGGCTGAGGGACTGATGTGGGTGAAGTGAAGTTGCTCTTCTCTCCCCTGTAAATGTGACTGCCTTCAGCTTGTTCTTCTGGGAGTGCATTTACTTTTAACTGGGTTTGGCATTGTCCTTCAAGGTATATTGTTGCTAATATCATTGTTAAGTCCATGTCTGAGGAGGAAAGAGAGGGCTTCCTCCTTTGCCATTATGCTGATAGTCCACATCATGTCTTTTAAATCTTTCAAAAATGTCAGGAAAGTGTTACCATATATATTTTCAGATAAGAAAACTGAGGCTTAACTCTCCTATCCAATAAGTCAGAATTCATACAGAGGTTTTTAAACATATGTTTTATGTACTAACCTACTCTGTTTACAGAGACTTACAGGGGCTTATATTCAGTATTATGTTCAAAATAGTGAGAAGGAAACCTAGCAAGAAGCCTAACCCAAGGTTCTGAGCAACCATAGCTCTGATCCCAGATGGCAGTATTTGCATTGGCCTTGCCTGTGGGTATGGTTGAGTATGAAGCTGCAAAATCTGGTCTTTGGCTCAATAGGGTTGTAGTCTCTGATTGGCTAAGCATAATCCCTGAGAATCCTTTGTTAATGTAAAAAAAAAAAAGGTGTTGAATAGACAAGTCAGTGTTGGGGGACAGCCCCGTGCAGAAGAATGGAGATGCATGTGAGACCCTCCCTGATGGTTCTGTGGCTTCATTTTTGTTTTAAGTTAATGAAGAGTTTTAGCCAGGTTGACACAGTAAGTCCAGGGTATGTTTTTAAAGGTTTTCAAAAAGGTGTATTGCATGTATTGCTTGGGGTAGAAGGAGAGAAGAATTTAGGGCCATATTATGGTTCAGCTGGGATTCATTCTGGAAAGGAGTAAGAGATGCAAATTAGAAAGCAATAAAAATGGGTGAGCTATCTCTCAGATCTCTCTTTGCTTTTTGAACAGGCGTGAGTGGCAAAAACCAAGTGGAACAGAGTCCTCCATCCCTGGTGGTCCTGGAGGGAGAGAATTGCACATTTCAATGCAATTATACAGTGAGCCCCTTTAACAACCTAAGGTGGTACACACAGGACACTGGGAGAGGTCTTGTTTCCCTGATAACCATGACTTACAGTGACAACAAAAAGTCAAATGGATGGTACACAGAGAACATTACTATCCTGAAGTAGATGATAATTTTGATTAAAAGGGAGAGGTCAGCTCTGTGTGGGGTCCAGCAACTAGTAGAATGTCGACTGAGTACAAAAGCAAAATGTTGACGAAGCTGATGACAATATTTGATAAGACAGCTAATGTCTTTTGTGTTTGTTTTCTTTATCTCACAGGCATTATGCACAGAAAATGACAATACCTTCCTTCTTGTATAATTTAATGTAGATTGGAAGAAGAATCCATACAAGACTTATGAAACAGAGTCCGGATATAAGATAATTATCCTGAGCTACAGTGTCAATAACTAAATTCATATATATCAGCTCTTTGAGAAGGTTTTGCACTGATCAGAGAGAAAAGAATCTTACGAGGTTTTCCCTGGAGAGGGTTGATTTTAATTATTCAATTTTTATAACTTGTACATGGTAGATGGTCAAGAATTTTATATAAGTAGAAAGAGAAGAGAAAAATCTAGGAGATAAATAGTAGGTGTATCTCTCCAACTACTCTGCAACGACCCTGCACTTGATCTTGATGTGGTCCTCTCTCCATGTTACCCCTTCAGAGATCAGAAGACACTGGGTGAGTGTGTGTGCACAGGGGCATGGATCTGATTTCTGATTTGCTGAGGGGTCTTTCAGGTCTTGTGACAGCAAATTCATGAATATGCACTCAGATAAGCAAGTTACTTGACCTGGTAGTGTCTGAGAGCCCACAGATTCCAACCTGAGTTCTCATGAGTCTGGCGAATGGAAAAAATGGAGGTCTTTGGGAGTTTCATTCCTGGTTCTTTATTGGCAGCTGTGCTGTGAGTTGGCTGGTTTTGAAGCTATGAATAAAAAGAGCAGATCCTAGTAATCTCAATAAATCTGAAAGTTATAGAAGGGTGACTAGTGTTACTGGGGTCACCTGGGGGGGATTGTGAAAAGGAAATATATTCTTTCAAAAAATAATTGGCCATTAATATATCTCCTTTGTCTATGGTTCTCTGTTCAAACAGGGGTGAGCAGCCAATATACACTGGACCAGAGTCCTTCATTCCTGAGTATCCAGGAGAGAACACATGCTGATCTTAATTGTACTTATCAAAAGAAAACATTTTACAACTTTGTGTGGTTCAAGCAGGAGCCTGGGAAAGGACTTGTATCTTTGTCTTTAATTCAATCAAGCCAGAAAGAGGAGGCAGACAAAAATTTTAAAGAACTCCTGGGAAAAGAAAAGGTTTACAGTGTTTTGCATATCTCAGCCTCCCACCCTGGAGACTCAGCTACCTACTTTTGTGCTTTGCATCGCAGCGCTCTCCAAGCACCTGCAGCCTGTCCCACAACTTCCAGCTGGGCCTCTTTACAGGTGTCTAGGCTTGGGGTGAGAATGAAGGTGTTTCCTTATCCACAGAGGGAGTTTTCTTAAAATCTCTGTCTCCAAACAGAAATCAAGGATAATCTATCCCTCCCTTATGTGATGAATCTGAATTTATATTGAATTAAATTTCCTTTTGTTACTATTAAAAGCTCATTCCTCAGTGCAAATTGTACTCCTCCTGGGCCTGTTTGCCAATATTTCTTTTCACCGTCTACCCTTCAGGTGAGACGGCAGGCCCCTTTGTGCTCAGGCTCCAGTTCAGAAAGCAAGTTTTCACCATGCTGTACCCTCACCAGTAGCGTCATACTCATTAGTTCATAGTCTTCATATTTTTTATATCTGTGTACCATTTATACAATTATTTACTAATTTAATATTAAACTTACTTAATGACTGTGCAAAAAGTTATCCTTGTTTTAATGAATGTTATATATGAAACCAAAGAAAGGCAATGCCAAAGAATGCTCAAACTACCGCACAGTTGCACTCATCTCACATGCTAGTCAAGTGATGCCTAAAATTCTCCAAGCCAGGCTTCAGCAATATGTGAACCGTGAACTTCCTGATGTTCAAGCTGGTTTTAGAAAAGGCAGAGGAACCAGAAACCAAATTGCCAACATCCGCTGGATCATAGAAAAAGCAAGAAAGTTCCAGAAAAACATCTATTTCTGCTTTATTGACTATGCCAAAGCCTTTGACTGTGTGGATCACAATAAACTGTGGAAAATTCTGAAAGAGATGGGAATACCAGACCACCTTATCTGCCTCTTGAGAAATTTGTATGCAGGTCAGGAAGCAACAGTTAGAACTGGACATGGAACAACAGACTGGTTCCAAATAGGAAAAGGAGTTCGTCAAGGCTGTATATTGTCACCCTGCTTATTTAACTTCTATGCAGAGTATATCATGAGAAACGCTGGACTGGAAAAAACACAAGCTGGAATCAAGATTACCAGGAGAAATATCAATAACCTCAGATATGCAGATGACACCACCTTTATGGCAGAAAGTGAAGAGGAACTGAAAAGTCTCGTGATGAAAGTGAAAGTGGAGAGTGAAAAATTTGGCTTAAAGCTCAACATTCAGAAAACGAAGATCATGGCATCTGGTCCCATCACTTCATGGGAAATAGATGGGGAAACAGTGGAAACAGTGTCAGACTTTATTTTTCTGGGCTCCAAAATCACTGCAGATGGTGACTGCAGCCATGAAATTAAAAGACGCTTAGTCCTTGGAAGGAAAGTTATGACCAACCTAGATAGCATATTCAAAAGCAGAGACATTATTTTGCCAACAAAGGTCCGTCTAGTCAAGGCTATGGTTTTTCCTGTGGTCGTGTATGGATGTGTGAGTTGGACTGTGAAGAAGGCTGAGCACATAAGAATTGATGCCGGGATCTGGCACATTGCATATTGCATATTGAGTGCAGCACTTTCCACAGCATCATCTTTCAGGATCTGGAATAGCTCAACTGGAATTCTATCACTGCCTGGAGCCAACGTGAGGAACTCCGCCCATGACAAAGGTCATGAGGAAGGAGGCTCGGCATACGCAAAGGCGGGATCGAGCTTCAGGAGTCCCCCTGGAAATTCTCGAGCATCTACCCCCAAAACCAGAGTCTGCCTACTTTCTGCTTTGTGCTTTCACCTACACCTCTGACTTTACGGGGGGCTGTCCCCCACTACCTCTCTCTGAAAAAAGAGTTAGCTTACAGTTCCAGTTAATAATTCCTGGGTGTGACAGTGTTTAACCTACAAACTTCTTTGGAAATCCTCTAGCCTGCCTGAATAGGTTTTTCCGGCCACATGTGATTGTTCAGAGCCTCCCAACTGTGAGAGGCAGGAGATGTTCTAAACTGTCTAAACAAGATTCCTCTGAGTAGTTAAAAGATTGATTAGAAATTGTATTGGTGAAGGGTTTTTCACTTATTGGGCCAATGTTTGCTGCTAAGTCTCCATACTCCTTACCTACTGTGTCCTTGGCAGTGTATTGATTGATATAATGGGTGTATAGAAATGTAAGTGGTAGCCTCAATGTTTGTAACCTTGGACCCTTGAGTTAATTCTTTTCTCGATTGAGCCCACCTCATCTTTGCCCTATACGAATGCAGCTTTGTCCAGTGCTTTTTTGGAGACTGGTGCCTGACTTTGGAATAATCACCTTTAGAGAAAGATAAGTTTCTTAAAATGTTAACAGGCCTCCTGGCCAGAAGATGATGTAATTCACCTGAACTTTTGCATATGATAAGTTTGAAAGCCCGGCTTCGATTAAGACCTGGAGCTGCTGTCCTTGCCTGACTCCACCCCTTCCCCCATTATCCTCTATGCACAATTTAAGGTATAAAAACTACTTTGGAAAATAAAGTGCGGGCCTTGTTGACCAAAACTTGGTCTCCCCATGTCGCGCTCTCTCCCAAATTCTGGCTGAGTCTCCATCTGGAGCGCGGAACCGGCCATGCTTGCTAATTATGCCTGGGCTTCTAAGATCTGACCGGGGAGGCCTCAGTGTCTCCTCTCCTTCAGGAGAACGGAAGGACACCTGCGGCCTACGTAAATGGTGCAAACTTCTTGTCTTGAAGTTTTATTGGTCTCCCGTGTAAACCAAGCTACTCAGCCTCTTTTCTCCACTGAGTTTTCCTACTGAGCTATCCTCATTCTATTACTCTTTATATCTTTGATAAATATTTAAATAAATAGGTCGCCTATGCCATCTCTCCTTCGAATACCCTGGATCAGCCGGGGCTGGACCCCGGCAAATTGATGCTTTTGAACTGTGGTGTTGGAGAAGACTCTTGAGAGTCCCTTGGACTGTAGGAAGATCCAACCAGTCCATTCTGAAGGAGATCAGCCCTGGGATTTCTTTGGAAGGAATGGTGCTAAAGCTGAAACTCCAGTACTTTGGCCACCTCATGTGAAGAGTTGACTCATTGGAAAAGACTCTTATGCTGGGAGGGATTGGGGGCAGGAGGAGAAGGGGACGACAGAGGATGAGATGGCTGGATGGCATCACTGACTCGAAGGACATGAGTCTGGGTGAACTCTGGGAGTTGGTGATGGACAGGGAGGCCTGGCGTGCTGCGATTCATGGGGTCGCAAAGAGTTGGACACGACTGAGTGACTGATCTGATCTGATCTGATATATGAAACCATATATTTCATGTGCAGGCTATATTTTTTTTATTACAAATTAAAATAATATCTTATATGTAATATATTACAAATTAAAATAATACCTTATCTGCAACAATTACAATTTTCTTTTATGTACTGCCTACCATGACCTCTTGCATCAATCAAACTTTAGCAAATACTGATTCAGTCCATGCCGTTCATTTCATAGGTGAAATAATTAGGATCTACAGGATTTGAATGGCCACTAAAAGCATGACTTATAACAAAATGGGAGCTGGGAACAGAACTCAGACACTCTGACCTTTTGTCAATTGCTTCTTCCACTAAAGATAAAAAATGGATCCAGAGTTTGAAGGAAGTAGTCTAGTATTTTAAATTTAAATTAAGCTAAAATTTTATTACTTAATTATATATATATATTAATTTTAAATAAATTAGAAGATATAAACACATTTCAAAAGAGAACACTCCCATAATTTCATTGCATAAAGGCTATGACTATCACCAGTTTTCAGAATTTTTGGTACATGTATTATACAGCTGTATTTTTCTGTGAGAGGGACTGTAATATACCCGGAATTTACAAACATATTTGTTTTTCTCAACATTGTAGATATTTCCATGTCAGAAAACATATATTAAAGGCATAATTTTAAATGATTGGCTAATTTCCATTATTTAGATGTATTTAAAAAACTAATCACTCTTTGGTATTTTTCCAATTATGCAGTATTATAGACAATATTTTTATGAACAAACATCATTTAAGTTGTAGTTTCAATGGAAGTGAAATTGCTTGGATAAGGGGAAAAACATGACATTAAATGTTTGGTTTCCACGAAGAAATTTTTCACAAAGCTGTGGCTTCAACAGCAACCCATGAAGCTGCTGCCTTTCTAATACTATACCAAGTCAGGATATTACTACTTTAAGTTAGTTTTCATTTTACTAAGTGAAAAATTTCAGTTTTAATTTCCTTTTATTTTAATCAGTAAGGTTTTTGTCTTTACATATTTTTTAATAAAAAATAAGATTAGAAAACATCAGAGTACCTCACAGAGAATAAGAACTAATATATTTTCATAAAAGTGAAAAAGCTGGCTTAAAACCCAACATTCAAAAATTAAGATCATGGCGTCTGGTCTTCATGGCAGATGGAAAATAGATGGGGAAACAGTGATAGATTTTATCTTCTTGGGCTCCAAAAGCACTGCAGATGGTGACTGCAGCCATGAAATTAAAAGACGCTTCAAAGCTATCACAAACCTAGACAGCATATTTAAAAGCAAAGGCATTACTTTACTGACAAAGTTCCATCTAGTCAAAACTATGGTTCTTCCAGTAGTCATGGATGGATGTGAGAGTTGAAATATAAAGAAAACTAAGTGCCAACGAATTGGTGTTTTTGACCCGTGGTGTTGGAGAAGACTCTTGAGAGTCCCTTGGACAGCAAGGAGATCAAACCAGTCAATCCTGAAGGAAATCAAGTCCTGAATATTCATTGGAAGGTTGATGTTGAAATTGAAGCCCCACTACTTTGGCCACCTGATGTGAAGAACTGACTCATTGGAAAAGATCCTGATGCTGAAAAAATTGAAGGCAGGAGGAGAAGGGGATGATGACAGAGGATGAGATGATTGGATGGCATCACTGACTCTATAGACATGAGTTTGAGCAAGTTTTGGAAGTTGGTGATGGACAGGGAAGCCTGGCATGCTGCAGTCCACGGGGTTGCAAAGAGTTGGACACGACTGAGTGACTGAATTGAACTGATCTTTTCTTTTTTTTTAATTTTATTTTTTAAATTTTATTTTATATTTAAACTTTACAATATTGTATTGGTTCTGCCATATATCGAAATGAATCTGCCACAGGCATACATATGTTCCTCATCCTGAACCTTCCTCCCTCCCCATACCCTCCCTCTGGGTCGTCCCAGTGCACCAGCCCCAAACATCCAGTATCGTGCATCGAACCTGGACTGGCGACTCATTTCATATATGATATTATACATATTTCAATGCCATTCTCCCAAATCATCCCACCCTCTCCCTCTTCATAAAATAAGATGTATTAAACAAAATTTGGAAAACACTGTTCTGATCCAGGTTACCTTCTAACTTGTCTCTTTTCTCTCAAAGTGTATTACCCAGAGTTTTGATATTCAAAATATAGACCAGCAATATTAGAACTTGTGCAGAATCCCAGGATCAACTCCAAATCTACTGAATTTGGATCTTCATTTTAACAAATCCCCAGGTGATTCTACCACTTTCAAATTTGAGAAGCACTAATCTAACTGGTAGCAACAGTGGTTTTTTAATTATAAATCAAAGTTGTTGCTACCTGCCTAAATGCTTCAATGGATTTCTATTGCCTATAGAATAAAATACAAACTCTTGGCCATGCTATACAAGATTCTGCACAATGTGAATCCCACCTGACCCTTCAGTCTTAGTTCATAACTCTCTTCCCTGACTCTTTGTGCAGTCACGATGCTGATCTTTCAGTTTTCTAAACTTGTCACATTTTGTCCCACGTTGGGTCTTATTCTTTCATTTATCTGCAATTTTCCTCCCCCAGATCTTGTTGAGACTGACTTATTTTCATCCTTCAGGTCTCTGGTCAAATATCACTTGTTTATATTTGGTCACTAAATTGTGTCCAACTCTTTTGTGACCCCAGGGACTGTAGTTCACCAGGCTTCTCTGTCCATGGGATTTTCCAGGCAAGAATACTAGAGTGGGTTTCTATTTTCTTCTCCAAATATCATTACTGTAGAGAAAACCTTCTGACTTTTGCTGAACTTCCTGACTAGTGTAGCCATCCACAAACCTTTTCTTAACCCTGTATCAAACACCCTTATCATTTCCCAATGATAACCATAATGAGCAGGTGTATTTTTGATTGACATGTCAATATATTCATTGCTAGTAACTCCAGTTAGATTATAAGTCCTGTGAGGTCAGTACTGTTGTGTGTTCTGCTCATGGGCTCTGCTCTTAGTGTCTAGAACAGTGACTGGCCCATAGTAGTCAGGTGATAAATATCTACTAAATAAATATTGTGTGGGCCTTCTCCCTCTTTGCTTTCCTTTTCCCTTCTTGTCATTTCCACCCTTGAAACTCTTAACTATTTGTATGTTCTCATTGCTTCTTATGTGGTATAGTTCAGTTATCTCTGGCTCTTACTTGAAGACTCAGGTTCCAGCCTTCCTTTGCTCTGTAGGCTCTGTTAAATAATTAGATCTACGCAGGGTCTCAGTCTGTCCTCAGTCAACTGACTTCATTTTATCAGGTGTAATCTCAATGAATCTGGTCAACTTGAAAGCTAGAAACCCTGAAGTGAAATATGTAAAAGAGAAAAAAAAAAGACATGTCCCAAAGACTTTGGAAAATATAAAAGGAATTTCAAGTCAAATAATTATGAGCACGTGTCAAAATTTGATTTCAAATTACTGCAAGAGAAAGTCTCAGGAAACATATTCAAATAATTAGCCTTGGTAGAAACATTTTATAGGAGATAAGTTTTTTTTTAAAAAGCTTTGATTAGAGATCATAATTATGGTCAGAGGGCTGGTTCATTTTTATTCTACTTTTGATTGTGTACTGGTATTAGGTTCCTCACATGATTAATAGTCATTTGAGTGTGTAACACTAATTTCCCAGGAGTCTTTATTCCATTAAAGTATGTAACAGAATTGCTAAAGCATTTCATTAGAAATAATAGTTAAGTCCCATGTGAGGCTATAAAGAATATCCTTCAGAAAAGATCCATTTTAGACCAGTTTGGGGAAACATTTTTCTCAAATTCAAGTATTTATTATAGTATCTCTAAAGGTGGCAGACAGGGTTTTGTCAGGTCTTGATCTTACTTCAAAGAAGGCAATGGCACCCCACTCCAGTACTCTTGCCTGGAAAATCCCATGGATGGAGGAGCCTGGTAGGCTGCAGTCCATGGGGTCGCTAGGAGTCGGACACAACTGAGCGACTTCACTTTCACTTTTCACTTTCATGCATTGGAGAAGGAAATGGCAACCCACTCCAGTGTTCTTGCCTGGAGAATCCCAGGGACGGCAGAGCCTGGTGGGCTGCTGTCTATGGGGTCGCACAGAGATGGACACAACTGAAGCGACTTAGCTGCAGAAGTAGCAGCAGCAGCAGATCTTACTCTCTTACAGGCTAATAGCTTGTTGTTTCTTTGGTGCTATCAGTAACGTCACAAATTCTGTGTCAGAGATGAAGGATACTACTACTTAGGACACAGCAAGCAGCATGAACACTAGCATATTTGCTTCAGATGCCTTTGTCCATAAGTCTCTCATGGTGATTTCAGTTAAGTTCAGTTCAGTTCAGTCACTCAGTCGTGTCCAACTCTTTGCGACCCCATGAATCGCAGCACGCCAGGCCTTCCTGTCCATCACCAACTCCCAGGGTTCACTCAGACTCATGTCCATAGAGTCAGTGATGCCATCCAGCCATCTCATCCTCTGTCGTCCCCTTCTCCTCCTGCCCCCAATCCTTCCCAGCATCAGAGTCTTTTCCAGTGAGTCAACTCTTCTCATGAGGTGGCCAAAGTGCTGGAGTTTCAGCTTCAGCATCACTCCCTCCAAAGAAATCCCAGGGCTGATCTCCTTCAGAATGGACTGGTTGGATCTCCTTGCAGTCCAAAGGACTCTCAAGAGTCTTCTCCAACACCAGAGTTCAGGGGTGTAAATGGATGCTATGCATGAGGGATTGTGTCACAGCTGATGAATAGCAAGCTTGAGGAATTCATTGCTATTTGGTATTGCTATTGCCAAGTGGTAAGCAAGCTCACTCTTTGTCTCAGAGTAGACATTACCCCATCCATCAAGGTTACACGCTGCAAGCACAACTCTGAGAAATGGTTCAGGTTGAGTGGTAATGACCTTACGTTGTTGGTAAACCCAGAATATCATGTAGAAGTATAAGAGACTCACAGTGAACTGCCTTTCAACAACATTCACTTCATGGTTCTAAATTGTATTCATTTCTAGAAGTTTTTCTTGAGAGTTTGCCACTCCATCCACTGTTCTTATTTCTCTGAATGACAAAGACTGAGATTAAATCTATTTGATTTTTCTCTAACAACAGTTAATTAAATCCACTATTAGCAGGGCTTCCCTTGTGGCTCAGTGGTAAAGAATCTGCCTGCAATCCAGAAGACACAGGAAACACTGGTTTGATCCTTGGGTTGGGAAGATACCCTGCAGCAGAAAATGGTGACCCATTCCAGTATTCTCACCTGGAATATCTCATGGACAGAGGAGCCTGGCAGGCTACAGTCCATGGGGTCATAAAAGAGCTGAACACAGCTTAGCAAATAAACAGCAACTGTGAGCAGAAATTTATATAGCAGGATGAGACCAATCTGCATGATTAAGCTCAGTCATGTCTCCTAGGATCCCAGATTCAGTCAACTGTGAATAAGTTCCAGGATATAAACAGCTTGGATGTCGTATAATAGTCATTATGACCCATGCAAGGGAATTGGACACACTGGTTTTTGGTTTAATTTCTAAAAAGGGACCAAAGATCAACCATCCTTCCCAATGGAGAGATGTTCTTTCTTCCCAAACACAAACATATAACTCCAAGGGAGACAGATTGGTTCAGTTTTAAATTTATTGTTCAACTTGATTAGAATCATCATTACATCACTTATTAAGTTATATGAGCAGCGTCATTCATGAGGCATAATTCAAGATGGGCAGACACCAAAAGCATATGCATTTGAACCCGCCATACTGAAACAAAGTTGTGCTGATTTATAGGTTTGTACACATAAGGGGTTGGGAATCCATGTTGAACAGCTTCCGTTGATGATGTCAGAAACAGAACAGTCCAGGACAAGCCGTATTCATACCAATTTTTCTGTTTTCACAGACCATATGGTTGTTCTGCTTAGGCTGCAATGCTGGGTCTAGCATACAAAGAGAGCATGAACAATCTTCCCTTCCAACAAACACAAACTTTCCAGGGTCTAAAGTATTCCCTTCTCTAGTACCAGGGTTGTTGCTCCTTTTCCACTGCAACAAAACTGGTATGATCATTCTAGCAGCTTTAACTTTGCCATTTTTCCTATTCATTTCCTAATCACACTCAAAACTTTTGTATAGAATGATAAGGAGCAAGAGGAATAAGGGCATTTTCACTCCATTTACAGAGATCACTTATATTCACCACCTTGGGCCTACTGGGCCATTTAAGGGAATTCTTAGAGCAGTGTATTCAAGTAAACCACAGTTATCTTCAGAATCTAGAACCGTATTTATTCAACAGGAGAATCTAGGTGGCTGAACAAGAATTAAATAATTTTAATACCATTTTGACTGGCCTACTGCCAAGAAGGTGGACTAGCCAAGCTGGTCAGAGGTTCACTCTTCAGGCAAAGAAGAAAGCATCATGCTTTCTTTCCACTTCTGACCAGCTGTAGTAGGTGTATTTTTTTTTTTTTTTTTCCTACTCAACCTGTTAAGGAAAGTTAGAAACCCTGGACCACATGTAAAAGAAAAACATAAGAATTTGGAGAGAAGAAGCCAGACTAGCCTAGGAACTTGGGGCTTGAGGAGTGATAGAGCAGTAAGTTCCCTGAGCTTCCTTTTGCCTCATGTAACCCAAGTGAGTCCTAGAGAAGCCAGGAACCTGGAAATGCCAATAGATGTAGATAAAAAAGGCCATGAAGAGTCTTCTGTCTTTAGCCAAAGGTCCAGGAAGAGGACCGCTTAGAAAGACAGGAAACTTCAGCACATTTACCTGTACATAGAGGCAAACACCACAGAGAGCTGTGCAGTAGCCAAGCAAACACATAAGTAGAAGGAAACAGACGCCTGACAGGAAAGCCCTGTGCTGTTTTCACTCACCCTTGTTCTGTCTTTCCATCACTGGATCCATGACAGTTTTTAGATAGCTGCCTGCATCTCCAGTGTGGGTTCCAATGGTGGAGGGGGAAGAGCTCTTTGTCATGAAAGAGCAGAGCTTCACTGCTTTAACCTGTCTCGTGGCTCCCTCAAGGACTAACGCAAAGGGCTTGTCTATATGTAACATAACTCAGCACTTTCTCAGGGTAGAGAAATTGTTACACAGAGAACATTTTCTAAGAAAAATTCAACAGTAGATTTGGATAGGCAGGAGAAAGAACTTGAAGATAGGTTAATTGAAGTTGTCCAGTCAGAGCAGAAAGAAAAAAGAATGAAGAAAAATGAACTGAGACTAAAGGACCTGGGGGACACTGTCAAATTTTGTGACATAAGTTTAATAGGATTCCCAGAAGAGGAGGAGAGTGAGAAATAGCTGTGTAAGTTTTGTCAAAAGCAGTGTTCTCTTAAAGAAAAAGATCCCACTGTTAGCATCTTCTCCCTCATCCTACTTCCTACACAGTCGTCGGTGGGAATAGGGAGGACCTGACCAGTCCATCTTTGATGGATACTGTTTACCTAGTTCTTGGGCAGAAAGAGACCTGCTGCATTGCTGGTCTCTAGCCACTAGCTTCTACAAGGGCATGAGGCAGGAAGTGAAATGAGAAGGAACAGTACTTGTCTGTGCTTCTTTTTCCGTTAGACTCAGTTAAGCTTCTTGCATAGTAGCCCTCTGATAAACCTGGTTTGCTGGTTAGGGTACAATAGAAAGGCAGAGAGTGATTGTTGCTGTTCTTGTCTAGTTGCTAAGTCATGTCTGACTCTTTTGCAACCCCATGGACTATAGCCTTGCCAGGATCCTCTGTCCATGGGATTTTCCAGGCAAGAATACTGGAGTGGCTTGCCATTTCCTTCTCCTGGGGAATCTTCTTGACCCAGGGATTGAACCCGCATATTTTGCATTGGCAGGCAGATACTTTACCACTGAGCCACCAGGGAAGCTTGTTAGAGAGATTGATACCAGACCCATAACTTTGGAGATTAATCCTGAGATGCCAGGGCTGTGTACAAAAGGAGGGATTAGACTCATGAACATGTCCTTCAGGTTCTATTTACACTCTAGGTACTGAAAGCTGGTCCATCTACTTCTACCATCAGTCCAAGTAAGCGATGATTCCTCACACATATGCCACTGGTACAAAATGGAATTAAGAATTAAGTCCTTGACTTTGTTAAAAATCTGCCCAAGTTGTGAGCTGGAAACATGTTTGTTCAGTTAGATTTTAGGTCATTGTGTCTTAAGAGGATTCGAGTTAGATTAGATTTCTTTAAACATAGAGGTGGGGAAATAAGATAGGAAGTGTTGGCCTGATATGAAGAAAAGCTACACAAATCCCCTGAATCATGAGAGCCTCGCCCAGATTTCTATCACTAGAATATCTTAGGACTGGTTTTTCAGTGTGAGAGAGTGGCCATTTGACAAAACTGCTTCTAATCGGACAAGCGTTGCCATTTGATGTAAAACACACATGCAGATATCACTCTATCCCCACACACATTGACTTGGACCCTATGCTTCTCAAATTTTTAATGTAACCAAAGTGGCAAATTTTTATTTTCATCAGTTCCCATAGTATGCTTCAAATATTTCTTTGATCAGGGTCTTGAGTCCACAAGATGGCAGTGTCTTCTCAGGGACCCTACTCTTGTATTCCTTCCTCTGTGTGTGTGTGTGTGTGTGAGAGAGGAGGGGGGGGGGGGGGGGCGGGGGGGAGGGAGGGAGGGAGAAAGTGGGAGGAGAGAGGAGGAGCTTGGTGGTGTGTGTTGCTTGGGTAATGAAAAAAGTCTCTTTTGTCTTTGATACAACAGGCTCTTTTTATGATTTCTAAAGCAGAAGAATTGAAATGTCTGAGCTCGACTCTTTTTTTTTTTTTTTTTTGTTAGGGCGTAAAATTTGAATCCTCAGTGAACAAGAGGAGGAAAGAATGATGAAATCCTCAAGAGTTTTATTAGTGATCCTGTGGTTTCAGTTGATCTGTAAGTTTGGGGCATTTCTATGGGACCATAAAATACACTATTTGGAGTCATTGTCCCTTTTAGACTCATGGAGAAACATAAACACTATTTCCCTTAAATAAGGGATGGTAGAGGTGGGAGGCCTGTGAAAAGATAACTTGAATTCTGGAGAGGAAGCATCACCACCTAACCCACCTTCTCTGACTGAGCGTTCATGTCTCTTTGCACAGCGGTGAGCAGCCAGCAGAACACAGTGGAGCAGAGTCCTGCGTCTCTGCCCGTCCCAGAGGGAGCCGCCGCGTCTCTCGGCTGCACTTATTCTGACAGCAGTTCTCAGTACTTCGCATGGTACAGACAGTACCCTGGGAAAGGCCCTGAGTTTCTGCTGTACGTGTATGCCAACAACAACAAAGAGGAAGGAAAATTTACAGCGCAGTCCAATAAAACCAACAAGCATGTCTCCCTGCGTATCAGAGACTCCGAGCCCAGTGACTCAGCCACCTACCTCTGTGCAGTGAGCACACAGTGCTCCCCAGGCACCTGCAGCCTGTGCCCAAACCTGCTGGGGCCCCGGCAGTGCCTCTTGGAGAGCTTAGGCTGCAGGCACAGACATTCTGTTACCTCTCTAAGCTGTAGATGAGGATTAAGAGTAACAGTGTAGAAGGTTTGATTGATTAGGGAAGTATTTTCATAATTCTGAAAACAGCTGATTCTGAAGGGAAATTAAAGACACAGTTTGGTCTGAATGACTGAAATATTTTACAATCTTCTTATTGTACTTTAGTCTTGTACCATAACTTTACTCACTGGAATTGGTATTATTATGCTTTTATATATGACAATATTTTAATATGATAACTGAGATACTCCTTCATAGTTCCTGGTACATTTTGCTCTTTCCCCATGTAGATATTCAAGGTGTTTGATATTCATTGCTTTAGAAAATAATGGAAAAACATAAATGCAGAAGTCTTTTTTTTTAATGTGGACCATTTAAAGCCTTTATTGAATTTGTTACAATATTGTTTCTATTTTATGTTTTTTGCTTTTTGCCTGTGAAGCATGTGGGATCTTAGTCCCCAGACCAGGGATTGGAAGGCACACAAGTGGAAAGAGAATTGGAAAGTCCCCCTGCATTGGAAGGCCAAGTGTTAACCACTGGACCTCCAGGGAAGTCCCAGAAAGGAGTCTTAAGCAACTATTTTGAAAAAGTTGTAAGTCATGAATTATTTTAGTTATAGATCTGCCACCTCATCTTCACCCATCTTCATCTTCAACTGCAACCCCATTGGTGGATTAGATAAGGACACATTTGGTGGGTTGATGGAAGGACTAACATCAGAAGGTGAGAACTGGTTGAAACAAGAAGCCTAGACAGTTGCAGGAATTCAGATCAGAGGTTTATGTTACCATTTTTGAGTAAAGGCTGAGTAGAACTCAAAGTTCCAGGTGTGAGCCTTGTGGGAGAGTGCATTGATTCCTATGTACTTGAGTGTGGCTGGGGATGGTAGAGAGAATTAGCTACAGCCATAGAATATCCCACACCCACAGCAGGGTGTAGGGGTACAGATTTCCTGAGAAGGATCTCTGAGTAAGCAATATTATGGTGATTAAAGACCTACATGGGTCAGTTATCAAAGACCATATGGTATTGAGGACGTTTTAGAAAATGTTGGTGAGAGAGCTGGGAAGACCAACAAGGATATGAATATCTGCCCTCTCCTGACTCACTGGCACTGTGGAATTGTCCTGTAACTTACACCAAAGTCCAGGGAAAATGTTTGTGATCTGATGGAAATCGGTTGATGCTTTTGAACTGTGGTGTTGAAGACTCTTGAGAGTCCCTTGGACTGCAAGGAGATTAAACCAGTCAATCCTAAAGGAAATTAACCCTGAATATTCATTGGAAGGACTGATGCTGAAGCTTCAACACTTTGGTCACCTGATGCAAAGAGTTGACTCATTGGAAGACCCTGATGCTGGGAAAGATTGAATGCAGGGGAGAAAGGGATGACAGAAGATGAGACAGTTGGATGGCATCACCACTCAATAGACTTGAGTTTGTGCAAGATCCAGGAGATGGTGAAGGACAGGGAAGCCTGGCATGCTACAGTCCATGGGGTCGCAAAAAGTCAGATATGACTGAGTGACTGAACAACAACAAATAGACCCAGGGGAAAAAATTAGAAGTCACAGTCGTCGTAAAGCTGAAGTAGTGGTCTGTTAGACATGACATTGTTTATTTAGCCCAAAGAGCATGAAAAGCTGGAAATGACTAAGATTTTTACTCAGTTTTGTTCACATAGTCACTGACTAAAAGGATGTAAAAGTATAAAAGGCTACAGCCGATGGGGTCGCACAGAATCAGACACAACTGAAGCAACCTAGCATGCAAAGAAGGATGTAATCTAATCGGAATTTGCTTCAAGTTCTCAGTCTGGAAACTTATGACTCAGAAATATTTCCAAATCATGGAAAAAGCACTTGAAAGGCAATGAGAAAGAGCATGAAATGTATTGAGCTCAAGATACTCGAATTCTCTTTCCATTTGTGTGTCTTCTGGTGCCACTGGAAAGAACCTGGTTTGTGGTGCTGGTCTGATTATCTTTGGTTGCTAATAAGTGACTTGATTTCAGGCTATACTCATATATATTTCAGGATAGGTTTAGGATTAAGTGAGGTAGCATATTGTCTTAGGTTGACTTCCTTAACAAAGCCAAAGTTGGGATTTCTGACTCCCATCTTATTTTGAGAAAAGCAAGTTAAGTGGAGAAGGTAAGAGGGTAAAAATGAATGTGGCTGAGCTGAGCTCTTGATCCAGCCTGACTTCATGGGGGTCTCTGGAGCATGAAATGCCCCACAGAATTGATCCCTCCCACCTTGAGTCAAGGGGCCATACAGCTGATCTTAGAATAAGGTATTCATTGGAGCATGGGTATATTTTACTGGAGAATGGTGATGTTTATTGGTGTAGATCAGTTTTCTGGGAAAGAGGGCAGCTATGAGCCAAACATAGCCAACATTTGCAGCAGCTTGGAATTGGGTCCACTGGCCTGGAAAAGGGGGTCTAGGTTGAGCACCAGCAGTGTCTACTACTGAAAGGTTGTTGTTGAATCATGCGAATACACCAGGATTCTTGGCCCCCGGAGGAGAAGAATTCAATCTGGGGCCAGAGACGAGGCTTGATCGCTCAGAGCTTTTGTGTAATGAAGTTTTATTAAAGTATAAAGGAGAAAGAGAAAGCTTCTGACATAGACATCAGAAGGGGGCAGAAAGAGTACCCGCTTGCTAGTGTTAACAATGAGGTTATATAATCCAAAGAATGTCTGGAGGTTGTAAAGACCTCATCAGACCTACTCCCATACTTTACATTTTAAGATAACACTGTCCTCAGGCAAGAAACATCCTTGTAAAGACCAGGTCTACTCCCATAATTAACATTTTAAGATAACAAGGTTTAATCCTAAGACTGTCCTTAGGCAGGATACATTATTATATAATCCTAAGGAATGTGGAGAAAGAAAAAAGTTTGTCCTTCCTTCCTCCTTGAGAATTCCAGACCCCTCTCTCCTTAGGGACCCCTAGACTCCCTATCAACCTGCCTAGGAACTGACTCTCTCACTACTAGCATGGAACTCTCTTGTCATGTGAGTGCATTCAATAAATGGTAGACTTGAAAATTATTTTATTTTTAAAGTTAATTTCTTTCTCTATTTCTTGAAAGTGAAAGTGAGTCACTCAGTCATGTCCAACTCTTTGCGACCTCATGGACTATACAGTCCATAAAATTCTCCAGGCCAAAATCTTCTTGTTAATTGGGAAAAGCGAAAAGTCAAAGTGTTAGCTCAGTTATGTCCAACTCTTTGCGACCCCATGAACTGTAGCCTGCCAGGCTCCTCTGTCCATGGAATTCTCCAGGTCAGAGTACTGGAGTGGGTAACCATTCCCATTCTCCAGGGGATCTTCCCAAGTTCTCCTAAATTCCTGGGATTGAACCCAAGTCTCCCAAATTGCAGGTGGATTCTTTACCATCTGAGCCACCAGGAAGCCCTTTCTATTTCTTAACAATCTGGAAAAATTAAAATAATGTATGATAAAGAACTTAAGAGAGAAAAATTTTTAAAAATATAAAGAATTATTATTCAAAGCAAAGACTCCAGATTTTTTGAGAGTAGTGACCAAGGAAACATTATATTATTCTCTTAGATCCTTTTTTACATTTTTTTTTCTTTCTTTTTTTTTTTTTCCTCTAATTTTATTTTTAAACTTTACATAATTGTATTAGTTTTGCCAAATATCAAAATGAATCCGCCACAGGTATACATGTGTTCCCCATCCCAAACCCTCCTCCCTCCTCCCTCCCCATACCATCCCTCTGGGCCGTCCCAGTGCACCAGCCCCAAGCATCCAGCATCATGCATCGAACCTGGACTGGCAACTCGTTTCCTACATGATATTTTACATGTTTCAATGCCATTCTCCCAAATCTTCCCACCCTCTCCCTCTCCCACAGAGTCCATAAGACTGTTCTATACATGAGTGTCTCTTTTGCTGTCTCGTACACCGGGTTATTGTTACCATCTTTCTAAATTCCATATATATGCGTTAGTATACTGTATTTATGTTTTTCCTTCTGGCTTACTTTACTCTGTATAATAGGCTCCAGTTTCATCCACCTCATTAGAACTGATTCAAATGTATTCTTTTTAATGGCTGAGTAATACTCCATTGTGTATATGTACCACAGCTTTCTTATCCATTCATCTGCTGATGGACATCTAGGTTGCTTCCATGTCTTGGCTATTATAAACAGTGCTGCGATGAACATTGGGGTACACGTGTCTCTTTCCCTTCTGGTTTCCTCGGTGTGTATGCCCAGCAGTGGGATTGCTGGATCATAAGGCAGTTCTATTTCCAGTTTTTTAAGGAATCTCCACACTGTTCTCCATAGTGGCTGTACTAGTTTGCATTCCCACCAACAGTGTAAGAGGGTTCCCTTTTCTCCACACCCTCTCCAGCATTTATTATTTGTAGACTTTTGGATCGCAGCCATTCTGACTGGTGTGAAATGGTACCTCATAGTGGTTTTGATTTGCATTTCTCTGATAATGAGTGATGTTGAGCATCTTTTCATGTGCTTGTTAGCCATCTGTATGTCTTTTTTGGAGAAATGTCTATTTAGTTCTTTGGCCCATTTTTTGATTGGGTCGTTTATTTTTCTGGAGTTGAGCTGTAGGAGTTGCTTGTATATTTTTGAGATTAGTTGTTTGTCGGTTGCTTCATTTGCTATTATTTTCTCCCATTCTGAAGGCTGTCTTTTCACCTTGCTAATAGTTTCCTTTGATGTGCAGAAGCTTTTAAGGTTAATTAGGTCCCATTTGTTTATTTTTGCTTTTATTTCCAATATTCTGGGAGGTGGGTCATAGAGGATCCTGCTGTGATGTATGTCGGAGAGTGTTTTGCCTATGTTCTCCTCTAGGAGTTTTATAGTTTCTGGTCTTACGTTTAGATCTTTAATCCATTTTGAGTTTATTTTTGTGTATGGTGTTAGAAAGTGGTCCAGTTTCATTCTTTTACAAGTGGTTGACCAGATTTCCCAGCACCACTTGTTAAAGAGATTTTCTTTAATCCATTGTATATTCTTGCCTCCTTTGTCGAAGATAAGGTGTCCATATGTGCGTGGATTTATCTCTGGGCTTTCTATTTTATTCCATTGATCAATATTTCTGTCTTTGTGCCAGTACCATACTGTCTTGATGACTGTGGCTTTGTAGTAGAGCCTGAAGTCAGGTAGGTTGATTCCTCCAGTTCCATTCTTCTTTCTCAAGATCGCTTTGGCTATTCGAGGTTTTTTGTATTTCCATACAAATTGTGAAATTATTTGTTCTAGCT
Source organism: Bos indicus (assembly GCF_029378745.1). Classification (NCBI taxonomy): domain Eukaryota; kingdom Metazoa; phylum Chordata; class Mammalia; order Artiodactyla; family Bovidae; genus Bos; species Bos indicus. Next base: position 24,851,776 of record NC_091769.1, on the reverse strand, counting down.
CTGTGAAGAATACTGTTGGTAGCTTGATAGGGATTGCGTTGAATCTATAAATTGCTTTGGGTAGTATACTCATTTTCACTATATTGATTCTTCCAATCCATGAACATGGTATATTTCTCCATCTATTAGTGTCCTCTTTGATTTCTTTCACCAGTGTTTTATAGTTTTCTATATATAGGTCTTTAGTTTCTTTAGGTAGATATATTCCTAAGTATTTTATTCTTTCCGTTGCAATGGTGAATGGAATTGTTTCCTTAATTTCTCTTTCTGTTTTCTCATTATTAGTGTATAGGAATGCAAGGGATTTCTGTGTGTTGATTTTATATCCTGCAACTTTACTGTAGTCATTGATTATTTCTAGTAATTTTCTGGTGGACTCTTTAGGGTTTTCTATGTAGAGGATCATGTCATCTGCAAATAGTGAGAGTTTTACTTCTTCTTTTCCAATTTGGATTCCTTTTATTTCTTTTTCTGCTCTGATTGCTGTGGCCAAAACTTCCAAAACTATGTTGAATAGTAATGGTGAAAGTGGGCACCCTTGTCTTGTTCCTGACTTTAGAGGAAATGCTTTCCATTTTTCACCATTGAGGATAATGTTTGCTGTGGGTTTGTCATATATAGCTTTTATTATGTTGAGGTATGTTCCTTCTATTCCTGCTTTCTGGAGAGTTTTTATCATAAATGGATGTTGAATTTTGTCAAAGGCTTTCTCTGCATCTATTGAGATAATCATATGGTTTTTATTTTTCAATTTGTTAATGTGGTGTATTACATTGATTGATTTGCGGATATTGAAGAATCCTTGCATCCCTGGGATAAAGCCCACTTGGTCATGGTGTATGATCTTTTTAATGTGTTGTTGGATTCTGATTGCTAGAATTTTGTTAAGGATTTTTGCATCTATGTTCATCAGTGATATTGGCCTGTAGTTTTCTTTTTTTGTGGAATCTTTGTCAGGTTTTGGTATTAGGGTGATGGTGGCCTCATAGAATGAGTTTGGAAGTTTACCTTCCTCTGCAATTTTCTGGAAGAGTTTGAGCAGGATAGGTGTTAGCTCTTCTCTAAATTTTTGGTAGAATTCAGCTGTGAAGCCGTCTGGGCCGGGGCTTTTGTTTGCTGGAAGATTTTTGATTACAGTTTCAATTTCCATGCTTGTGATGGGTCTGTTAAGATTTTCTATTTCTTCCTGGTCCAGTTTTGGAAAGTTGTACTTTTCTAAGAATTTGTCCATTTCTTCCACGTTGTCCATTTTCTTGGCATATAATTGTTGATAGTAGTCTCTTATGATCCTTTGTATTTCTGTGTTGTCTGTTGTGATCTCTCCATTTTCGTTTCTAATTTTGTTGATTTGATTTTTCTCCCTTTGTTTCTTGATGAGTCTGGCTAATGGTTTGTCAATTTTATTTATCCTTTCAAAGAACCAGCTTTTGGTTTTGTTGATTTTTGCTGTGGTCTCTTTTGTTTCTTTTGCATTTATTTCTGCTCTAATTTTTAAGATTTCTTTCCTTCTACTAACCCTGGGGTTCTTCATTTCTTCCTTTTCTAGTTGCTTTAGGTGTAGAGTTAGGTTATTTATTTGACTTTTTTCTTGTTTCTTGAGGTGTGCCTGTATTGCTATGAACTTTCCCCTTAGGACTGCTTTTACCGTGTCCCACAGGTTTTGGGTTGTTGTGTTTTCATTTTCATTCATTTCTATGCAAATTTTGATTTCTTTTTTGATTTCTTCTGTGATTTGTTGGTTATTCAGCAGCGTGTTGTTCAGCCTCCACATGTTGGAATTTTTAATAGTTTTTCTCCTGTAATTGAGATCTAATCTTACTGCATTGTGGTCAGAAAAGATGCTTGGAATGATTTCTATTTTTTTGAATTTACCAAGGCTAGCTTTATGGCCCAGGATGTGATCTATCCTGGAGAAGGTTCCATGTGCGCTTGAGAAAAAGGTGAAATTCATTGTTTTGGGATGAAATGACCTATAGATATCAATTAGGTCTAACTGGTCTATTGTATCGTTTAAAGTTTGTGTTTCCTTGTTAATTTTCTGTTTAGTTGATCTATCCATAGGTGTAAGTGGGGTATTAAAGTCTCCCACTATTATTGTGTTATTGTTAATTTCTCCTTTCATACTTGTTAGCATTTGTCTTACGTACTGTGGTGCTCCCGTGTTGGGTGCATATATATTTATAATTGTTATATCTTCTTCTTGGATTGATCCTTTGATCATTATGTAGTGACCTTCTTTGTCTCTTTTCACAGCCTTTGTTTTAAAGTCTATTTTATCTGATATGAGTATTGCTACTCCTGCTTTCTTTTGGTCCCTATTTGCATGGAAAATCTTTTTCCAGCCCTTCACTTTCAGTCTGTATGTGTCCCCTGTTTTGAGGTGGGTCTCTTGTAGACAACATATGTAGGGGTCTTGTTTTTGTATCCATTCAGCCAGTCTTTGTCTTTTGGTTGGGGCATTCAACCCATTTACATTTAAGGTAATTACTGATAAGTATGTTCCCGTTGCCATTTACTTTATTGTTTTGGGTTCGAGTTCATACACCGTTTTTGTGTTTCCTGTCTAGAGAATATCCTTTAGTATTTGTTGGAGAGCTGGTTTGGTGGTGCAGAATTCTCTCAGCTTTTGCTTGTCTGAAAAGCTTTTGATTTCTCCTTCATACTTGAATGAGATCCTTGCTGGGTACAATAATCTGGGCTGTAGGTTATTTTCTTTCATCATTCTAAGTATGTCTTGCCATTCCCTCCTGGCTTGAAGAGTTTCTATTGAAAGATCAGCTGTTATCCTTATGGGAATTCCCTTGTGTGTTATTTGTTGTTTTTCCCTTGCTGCTTTTAATATTTGTTCTTTGTGTTTGATCTTTGTTAATTTGATTAATATGTGTCTTGGTGTGTTTCGCCTTGGGTTTATCCTGTTTGGTACTCTCTGGGTTTCTTGGACTTGGGTGATTATTTCCTTCCCCATTTTAGGGAAGTTTTCCACTATTATCTCCTCAAGTATTTTCTCATGGTCTTTCTTTTTGTCTTCTTCTTCTGGAACCCCTATGATTCGAATGTTGTAGCGTTTAATATTGTCCTGGAGGTCTCTGAGATTGTCCTCATTTCTTTTAATTCGTTTTTCTTTTATCCTCTCTGATTCATTTATTTCTACCATTCTATCTTCTAATTCACTAATCCTGTCTTCTGCCTCTGTTATTCTACTATTTGTTGCCTCCAGAGTGTTTTTAATTTCACTTATTGCATTATTCATTATATATTGACTCTTTTTTATTTCTTCTAGGTCCTTGTTAAGCCTTTCTTGCATCTTCTCAATCCTTGTCTCCAGGCTATTTATCTGTGATTCCATTTTAGTTTCAAGATTTTGGATCAATTTCACTATCATTATTCGGAATTCTTTATCAGGTAGATTCCCTATCTCTTCCTCTTTTGTTTGGTTTGGTGGGCATTTATCCTGTTCCTTTATCTGCTGAGTATTCCTCTGTCTCTTCATCTTGTTTAAATTGCTGAGTTTGGGGTGTCCTTTCTGTATTCTGGCAGTTTGTGGAGTTCTCTTTATTGTGGCGTTTCCTCACTGTGTGTGGGTTTGTACAGGTGGCTTGTCAAGGTTTCCTGGTTAGGGAAGCTTGTGTCGGTGTTCTGGTGGGTGGAGCTGTATTTCTTCTCTCTCCTTTTGAAGAGTTGGGTTGCTTTTCTGGGTGCCTGATGTCCTCTGCCGGCATTCAGAAGTTGTTTTGTGGAATTTACTCGACGTTTAAATGCTCTTTTGATGAATTTGTGGGGGAGAAAGTGTTCTCCCCGTCCTACTCCTCCGCCATCTTGGCTCCTCCTCTATTCTCTTAGATCCTTTGGTCATTCTCCAAATATGCATTTCCATACGAGACCATAAAGCATGACATTCTGCCACAACTTTGGTTCCAGGTATAATGACTGTCATATTCACAATTGATGACTTGGTGCTTCAAGGTATGGAAAGAGATACCATCTGTACTTATTAATGACTAGTGTTACTTTGTTCTTGGTTTATATTTAAGAATGAAGAACTTGGTAGTGGGATGGACTTCTTATGTCATTGTGTCCCTGTTCTCCACAAATCCCTGTTTCTTCATGAATGGGATTCTTGGCCAGTAGTCTGGCCATGTGGATTTACCATGTTACTTGGCAGGCTTCTTTTTAGGATGAATGAGCAGGAAACTGCCTATTAACTTGTTTCTTCCTCTGCTTTCCACCTAATATCAGTTTAAAGGTGGCTTAGCTCTGTTACTTCCCTGGTAGCTCAGACGGTAAAGCATCTGTCTATAATGCAGGAGACCTGGGTTTGATCCCTGGGTAGGGAAGATCCCCTGGAGAAGGGAATGGCAATCCACTCCAGTACTATTGCCTGGAAAATCCCATGGACAGAGGAGCCTGGTAGGCTACAGTCCATGGGGTTGCAAGGAGTTGGACATGACTGAGCGACTGCACTTCACTTAGCTGTTAAGTACTCACAGGAAAAAACAGCACTCCAGGTGTTTTATTTCAACTTTAGTGAACATCAGGTGCCCACATACAGGACAGCCTGCTATGCCTCTCACATGTAAGTCCAGCAGCAGGGAGACTAGTGTAACTATTCCACACAGTGACCTCCAGTTCGTCCCCATGTGCTGTTCCTCCTGCCCTCCATCACACTTATCCTTTCTCAGTCCAGAATCTCTACAGGTACCTAAGGTGTAAGTTTCCTTCACTTGCATGTCCAATAAAATCTCATAGCTCATTCTGTGCTTTCTCCCTCTCTGTCTCACCCATCAGAATGCTTGCATCTACTTTTTGTCTTATGGGAACTGTTGCTATATTTCATCTTTTTATTTTTTTCACATTATGGATTTAGTATCATCCTTTTTATACTTGTAAATTTTATCCCAGTGGGAAGTTTGGTGAGAAAGGAGGAGAGTACATATGTTTGATCAGATATTTTGAATCATATAAAATTTCTTTTTTTAATATAAATGTATTTATTTTAATTGGAGGTTAATTAAAATATTTTATTGGTTTTGTCATACATTGACATGAATCTGCCACAGGTGTACACGTGTTCCCCATCCTGAACCCCCCTCCTACCTCCCTCCCCATCCCATCCCTCTAGGTCATCCCAGTGCACCAGCCCTGAGCACTTTGTATCATGCATCGAACCTGGACTGGCAATTCATTTCACATATGATAATATACAAGTTTCAGTGCCGTTCTCCCAAATCATCCCACCCTCACCCTCTCCCACAGAGTCCAAAAGACTGTTCTATACATCTGTGTCTCTTTTGCTGTCTCGCATACAGGGTTATCATTATCATCTTTCTAAGTTCCGTATATATGTGTTAGTATACTGTATTGGTGTTTTCCTTTCTGGCTTACTTCACTCTGTATAATAGGCTCCAGTTTCATCCACCTCATTAGAATTGATTCAGATGTATTCTTTTTAGTGGCTGAGTAATATTCCATTGTGCATATGTACCACAGCTTTCTTATCCATTCATCTGCTGATGGACATCTAGGTTGCTTCCATGTCCTGGCTATTGTAAACAGTGCTGCAATGAACACTGGGGTACACGTGTCTCTTTCAATTCTGGTTTCCTCGGTGTGTATGCCCAGCAGTTGGATTGTTGGGTCATATGGCAGTTCTCTTTCCAGTTTTTTAAGGAATCTCCACACTGTTCTCCATAGTGGCTGTACTAGTTTGCATTCCCACCAACAGTGTAAGAGGGTTCCCCTTTCTCCACACCCTCTCCAGCATTTATTGTTTATAGACTTTTGGATAGCAGCCATTCTGACTGGTGTGAAATGGTACCTCATTGTGGTTTTGATTTGCATTTCTCTGATAATGAGTGATGTTGAGCATCTTTTCATGTGTTGTCTTCTTTGGAGAAATGTCTATTTAGTTCTTTGGCCCATTTTTTTGATTGGGTCATTTATTTTTCTGGTATTGAGCTGCAGGAGTTGCTTGTATATTTTTGAGATTAATTCTTTCTCAGTTGCTTCATTTGCTATTATTTTCTCCCATTCTTAAGGCTATCTTTCCACCTTGCTTATAGTATCCTTTGTTGTGCAAAAGCTTTTAATTTTAATTAGGTCCCATTTTTTAATTTTCATATAAACTTTCAAACTGACCATATGATTTGGTCTTACATGTGAAAGAAAATCTATCAACAGGATCAAGAAGTAAATAGAAACACAAGGGAGAACTGATTTCAACCTGGTACAAGTCAACGGATTGCTCAGAAAGAAGGAAGTTGTTTTAGCCTTGTCAAGAGGACCCTAGCTGACCAGACTTTCATTTCAGCGGAGATTTCTCTGCTTAATTTTTTCAACATTAGGTTTTAGTGTTCTCTATGCTAAAATAAGTTGGGTAGGGAAGTCTTTCCCCTTTAGAGTTGCATCTTATTATTAGACCACAGAAGGAGTGCTCCTTGAATGACAGACCCTCTCTCCTACCTGCATGGGATGCTAATTGCTTTGCTGTGTTGAGTGTCTGTGTCAGTTCACCGCTGTGTCCTCTGTACCTACAGAAGTTCTTCTCATTCCTGCTCTCCTGGCTTCACTCCTTCCTGCTTTATTGAGTTTATATAAGTGTGCTCTCCTTTTTCTCACAATTCTTTCCAGAGTCATTTATACGTGTGCTATATTTTCTTTACTGTTAGAACATAGCTCAGGTTTCTCTGCAGATACTCCTCTGTTGACATTCTCCTTAGTGTGAGGTCCCCTTAATTTGGCACCGTATACCTGTCTGTTCTGACCATTGACAATTGGAATGGGACTTTCCCTTTGTGAATATAAACATGTGGTGCCCAAGTCATTTTTTTTTTTTAATGGCTTTAACAAGTATCAAAGTTGTTCACCTGAGACCGAGTCATATTTAGACTTTATGACTGACAAAGAAAATTGTAGTTTTTTATTAATATGCACTGATTAAAAAAATTAACATTACATGTTCCATTCTGATGTTAAGTATAAGTCCCTGATCTAATTTACTCTTTCCCCTTTAGCACCAAACAAAGGAATAATCTCTCCCCATCCCATATCTGCTATGACACTCATATTCATCCTTCCTTTTGTGAATGTGATGCTCGCTGAACCACCTGAGTCCAGCAGGGAGCCCAATCACAGACTTTTAACATTTCTGTCACTTCATTGCATTATTTTTATGTCTCCTACAGAAGATTTGAATATTATTCAGATTGTCTCTGTAACTTAATAGGAAAATTTGCCTATTTATATTTGTCTTTACATGCATTTATTGTTCCAGCTAGTATTTTTAACTACTTAAAGCAGTGTCTTTGTTTGGACCAAAGTACAATAGACCAGGTGGATTATAAACAACATGGATTTATTTGTTTCTCATCATTCTGGAGAGTGGACGTCTGAGGTCAGGGTGCCAGCATGGTGAGTTTCTGGTGAGATCCCTTCTCTGGTTTACAGACTGCTCACTTCTCATTGTAGCTTCAAATGGAGAGTAGAGAGAGAAGCAGCCTGTCTTGCATCTCTTATAAAGGCACAAATCCCACAGCGAGGGGTCCACCCTAATTGCCTTTCAAAGACCCCCACCTTCAAATGCAATGACATTGGGGGATTAGAGTTTCAACATATGAATTTCATAGCAAATAATGATGACATTTGAGATTATAGAATGCTCCCTTCTTGAAATTCTTTATTTAGATTTAGAGACCGAGCACTTTCTTGGTTCTCTTCCTGTTATCAGTTGCTCCTTCTGAGTCTCCTTTGATGGTTTTTCTTTCATCCCCCTGATCTCTAAACATTGGAATGCCTCAAGAATTTATTCTTAGAACTCTTTACTTTCTACCAACAATTTATTTCCAACTAATTGTATCCAGTCTCTTGGATTTAAAAACTATTTAAATATCAGCATTTATATCTGAAACCCACCTGGCTCCTCTGATTTCTGAACTTGTATATTAAATGATCTATCTGACATCCCCATTGGGGCATCTTCTTGGTATATCTCTAGGTGATCTCCTGATTTCCACCACTCCAGCTACTTCACCCTCCATACCTCCCAGCTGCTTTTTGTGAATTCATCCTCATTTAGGCAAAAGGCAGCTCTGTCTATGAAATTCTCTAATCACCTGGTCAGAAACCTTGAAGTTGCCCTTATCTCCTAAATTTTTCTCATATCTCCATTTGATCTGTTAGGAAAGTCAATTAGCTCTTTCTTCAGAGCAGGCCCAAAATTCATCACTTTTCACTTCCAACTCTGCTCTTACCTGATCCAAGCCACTCTCATCTCTTGCCTGGGGGTGGCAATAATAACCCTACCTGATCTCTCTTCTTTCCTTCTTGCCCCTCTTCAGTCTGGTCTCCACCCAGTGGAGTGAGCTTTTGAGAACATGACTCAGATCATGTGGCTTCCGTGCTCACAACTCTCCAGTGGTTTTTCATCTCACTGAGATGAAAAGCAGATTCTTACTACAACCTGTAAGACTCTTCCATCTGGTTTCCCTGCCCCCTCTCTGACATAAGTCACTGTCTCCTCCTTACTCTCTCCGCCTTCACCACATTTGATATTGCTTTGACATGGCAATTGCTTTCCTGCCCTGGGGTCTCTGTAGCTCTTCTTCCTGTACCTTGAGTGCTTTTCCTCCAGGTAGCCACCTAGCTTATTCTTTCACATTCATTCATTTTTCTTTATTTTTCACACAAAAATAAAGAAAACAAAATAAAATTACAGTACCTTGAAAATTACACCAGATATGTGAACTGACTTAAGTGACTGGACATGAGAATGCATGTTTGCATCTTTGAAAGTTTGAAACTTGAAGGTTCGTATAAAGGGGACTTAATTATTATGAAGCAGGGTGTTAGCATCAATAGGTCATCAGGATGTATAACTGAGTTCCATAACTCAAGTTGCAAACTGTATACTATTACATATAGAAAGGAGAGATAGGTTAATAATATATTTATATGTCCTTTAAAATTTTGAAATGCATAATAGAATAGAACACTTTACCTCATATCTCCCAAATTACTTCCACCGATCTGTCCATCTCCTACTCTTATTTTCATCTAGAAAGTGTCTCTAGTCTTTAGTCTACCCCCAACCCAATATCTCTACATAACCTCTGATAACATTCCTTTCTATCATTTCCAGGAAAAGGACAAAGCAATTTTGTTCTCATTAATTTTTTGTCTGACTGTTCTCTGTTATAAGAAATGTCTCCTTATTTCTAGATTGATTTTGTACTATCTCATGTGCCACTTTGTATATGAATACACACACATACACACGTGTCCTTGTCTTTCCTATTATACTGCAACGTCTTGTAAATAGACAGAGCTGAATTCAGTTTTTAAGTTTTAAAGACTTAGAAAAAGATCTCACTCATAGAAAAACTTTGATAATTTGTTGTGGACTTATTTTGAAATAGATTGGAAAAATTTCATTCAACTTTGAAGATGAAATTTGACAAAATAGTTTAAGATAGTAGTTTCCATTAACTGACATTTTGAAGAAGGAATAAGTTTACTTAAAAAATCCCCACCCAAGCTGACAGGTCTTTTGTTCCTGATAATTTGTAGATGGTCCTCAGGAGAGAATGGAGGGCTAGTGGCTGCTGATGAGCTAGTTGACCCAACAATTTTAGACCACTAGGGGCACTCTGCTGCTGCTAAGTCGCTTCAGTCATGTCCGACTTTGTGCGACCCCATAGATGGCAGCCCATCAGTTTCCACCATCCCTGGGATTCTCCAGGCAAGAACACTGGAGTGGGTTGCCATTTCCTTCTCCAATGCATGAAAGTGAAAAGTGAAAGTGAAGTCGCTCAGTCGTATCGGACTCCCAGCGACCCCATGGACTGCAGCTTACCAGGCTCCTCTGTCCATGGGATTCTCCAGACAAGAGTGCTGGAGTGGGGTGCCATTGCCTTCTCCAAAGGGCACTCTAAGCTACTCCAAATGACAAATTTTTTTCTCAACGTTTGAGAAGAATCTTGGTGAGCATTTAAATTAGGGTTTCTGGCAGTTAGGAAAACATCTGAACTAGTCATATGGGGAACTGGGGCATCTCCATATACTCATCTGTGAGGAAGATCTGTTGCTTTGAATGGTGTAAAGAGATGATTCCCCAGCAGAATTGAGCATCAGATTAGGGCCATGGTGAAACTAAAAAAAGTTCAAGAAGAAATCACATGCATTACCTATCTAGAGTTTTGATACTCATGACTAAAAATTCTAAAATATGAGCCTTACAGTCATTTCACAATTATTCCAATGATTTCTACCTTCTATTACACCTCCATTTCTCTCAGAGACAAAAAAAAAAAAATAAGAAGAAGAAGAAAGGAGATGAGAAGATGAAACAGAAGAGAAGTAGTGCACAGAAAAGAGAGACTGGGGAGAAAGAAATAGGAGACAGCTACTTGAATTGTGGCCCCTACTTCATAGTTACAGAGCAGAATCAGTGTGATGCACTTGCAAGGTGAGTGGGGAAAGTGCTGGAGAGGAGCAGAAGGGAGGTGGAATTGCCATCATGTACATGTCCTGCTTCTCTTCCATCAGTCAAAATCTTGTTGGAGACACTGTATTTTTTCATGATAATTATGTCTGAGGTTTACATAATTCTCCTAATTTTATTTATTCCCTCAAGAGGATTCAATAAATAAGCAAAGCATTCAGTAAGATATTCCTTCTTTGTGAGAGCTTCCTTGTAAATGAATTCTCAATCATTGAAAACTTTGTGTACTGATTCTTGGCTAGGGAAATTGGGTCACTGACCCTGATCATTTTTTCAGACTTTGTTTTCCCCACATGAAGCCCTTATTTTTCTCTGAAGTATCCTTTCCCTTTCTTTACTCCTTTCTGGCGTGTCTGATTGCTGGGGCACTTTAAGTGGAGGCAATGCTGTGAGAGTGAAAAGCCTAGATATTTCTGTACCTGTGATCAGCAGTGTCTTAGGCAGTAGGGCACTGGTCTCAGCAGCAATGCCAGTACCTTGCTGAAAAACTAGAAAAACATGTCTTTGCTCTCCAATCTCGTTGTACTCCTCTCCATTTAGGACAGATGGCATTCAACCTGCTACTTTCTTCTCAGCTATTTGGGGGCTAGAGAAAAGACTTTCTCAAAAGAACTAGCTTCCTTAGAGGTCCACTGATCTCTGCATGCAAAGCTTTCTTCACAACCTATAGTTTTCTGCTCCTTATCCTGGAGTTCCTTGCTATTGACCCTAGATTTATTATGAGCCCCAATGGAATAACTCACTTGAGCTCTGTTGGCACAGCATTGGCTGGCTTCAACAGAAAGCTCCTTGGCTAAACACAGGGGATCAGGAACATTTTAAATGTACCCTCTTTCTACAATTAATTGCCTTCTCCTTTTTAAAATTTTATTTTATTTTTAAACTTTACAATATTGTATTAGTTTTAGGCAATTATTACAATTGCCTTCTTTTTAGTTCAAATGATTGTTACTTTGTTAATGAACTATTTAAAAATAGACTGTAGATCTAAAATTCTAAAGGCCCATTCCTGGTGTGAGGAAGGTCAGAATCAATGATGATGAATGGAAAATAACTCGGTATGGTAATGTTTAAGCATTTCACTAACAAACCTATACGGAAGCTTAAATTTCTGTGAAGTCTAATCTGCTAATATTTTCCTATACTCTTTCTGACTTTCATGCTTAGAAAATTCATGACCATCTTAAACTTATTAAAAAAAACTACTATTTAAAAATATTAATTATCTATATTTAGAATTTATTTCGGAGAAGGCAATGGCACCCCACTCCAGTACTCTTGCCTGGAAAATCCCATGAACAGAGGAGCCTGGTAGGCTGCAGTCCATGGGGTCGCTAGGAGTCGGACACGACTGAGCGACTTCACTTTCATTTTTCACTTTCATGCATTGGAAAGGGAAATGGCAACCCACTCCAGTGTTCTTGCCTGAAGAATCCCAGAGACGGGGGAGCCTGGTGGGCTGCCGTCTATGGGGTTGCACAGAGTCGGACACGACTGAAGTGACTTAGCAGCAGCAGAATTTATTTAATAACAGATGCTAAGGTAGGGGTCCAAATTTATTTGTTAATCTCTAGACGACTCTCCATTTTTGAGGGCATGTTTTATTGAATATGCCATCTTTTTCCTATTTTTTAATAACTAAATTTTCATAAGTAACTTGTATGTTTGGACTTTCTATTATGTTCCATTGATGTCTGGATCTTTCTGGTAACAAGCTTCTTTACTTAACATAGCATTACACTTTGTTTTACTAACTGGAGGAAATTCCTCTCCATTTTGTTTCAGAATTGGTCTTCCTGAAGCCTGAGATTACCTGCAGTATCATATTTGGCCTCTAGAGGGAGAAGCTACACAACTTGAACTTGATAGAAAGCCAGAAAGCCAGAAAGCCACCAGCCCTTTGAGGAAGAGCTTTTACTTTGCATGCCCTGTAAATCACTCACGGCTCTGTCAGGGTGTCCATGTGGCTGAATTGTTTCCAGGAAAAACCTGCAGAAAGGAGCCTCCTGCTTCCTCAGAGCTCAGACATGAAGCGCACCCTCATCTCAGTGCTTGTGGTGATATTCACACTTGGTGAGTAAGTCTCTTTTTATTTTATCTTACTATGGTCTTCTGATTCAGAATTGGCTTAACAAAATATTTTGCTCTGTTTGCAAGTCAATCCCTGACCCAAAATTTGTGTTACAGGAGGAACAAGAGCCCAGACAGTGACTCAGCCTGAGAGCCACACCTATGTGTCTGAAGGGGCCCCAGTGCAGGTGAAGTGCAACTATTCATATTCTGGGAGTCCTGTGCTCTTCTGGTATGTCCAGTACCCCAGACAGCACCTCCAGTTACTCCTGAAACACACCTCAAGAGAGAGCATCCAGGGTTTCACTGCTGAGCTCAGCCAGACTGAGGCATCCTTCCATCTGAAAAAACCCTCGGCTCAGGAAGAAGACTCAGCTGTGTATTACTGTGCTCTGGGTAACACAGTAGCTGGCTTTACAAGAGAAGCACAGCACAAACCCCTTACAGAAAGCATTTCCATGTTCCTTATTTGACCACTGTGGGGCATTGTCTCTCTAGAGACTGACTCTGAATTTACCTCTCAGATACAGAGTTGTCATCAGTTGTCAAATAGCTGTAGAATTGTTTTTAAAGGGAATTCTCATTACCTACTCTGTATATGTTAATTTTTAAATAGTAAGTATATTTATTTTAGATATTAGTACCTGGAAAAATACTTCTGAAATAAACCTATGTAACAGTATGAAAATTCTCTTCTTGGCCCAGATGGGCTCCCCAGGTTTAAGGGATACAGTCCCATTTCTCCGACTCTGCTGCCACCTCATCCACACCCACGCGTATCATCACCACATGCTGCAATTCCTTACAAGTAGAATGGTGCTTCCTGACATGTGATTGTGATCTTTCTGCAGCTAATGCCTTTCTTCTCATGCACTTGATGGACTCATACTATCCAAATAGGGGCCATCAGGAGAAAAATCGTGGCAAGTTGAAAAAGGAAAGTTTAACATAAAGAATTATTAACAAATAGCAGAGCATTATTTACTAATGAACTCTAAAGAACTCTAGAAAGAACTCTAAAGAACATAAGAATAGCATCTGTAGGGAGACATTGTTATCTTTAAGACTAAGCCAGAGTTTCACAGAAAGTGACACATTATAATATGTACTCTCTTCTCCTGAGTGATGACTCAGGCTTCACTGGGGAGTGTGTGACTGTAGCCTGCTGGATGGGGAAGTTTGCCGAGGTGCCAGAAAACAAGACTAACAAGCAGAAGAACAGCTCCCAGGGTTCTAGCACAGTTTGTAGGAAGCTGGCAAAGGAGCATGGCTGAACTTGCTCAGGTGCCTGTGAAACTTGCCAAGAAAGCACCCGGGGACTGTCACTAAACGTTGCTGGACGTGAGCATCTCGGGTGCCCCACAGGATGGCCAAGCACCCAGCAACAAGAAGTGCGGAGCACATGCCGGGACCCGGAAGAGAAGCTGCCTCTTCCTGCCGGGTCCTTTCCATCCTCTCTACCAACAAAGCTTAACATTGCGCCAGCTGGCAATGAGACATGTTTACAAGGCCCAAGTCCGGAATTACCCTCTGAATCTATGAAGGGGGAGTTTGTAGTTCAAAGGCAATAAATTGATAACTGGCACATCTTTCATACACACTCCTCCACACACAGCTGAACTTTCAAGAAAGGGTGAAATGACTCTGTTTCCATCTCACAAGCTAAGTCTGTCCTTTGAACAAGTGAAGAAGTTCTCATCCTTTCTCCCAAATGAGGAGACCTGTGGTCCCAACAGTCACTACAGATCACTGGCTGTATTAATTACTTCTAAAATTCAGAGGAAATTCCACTGAAAATTCTGTTATACTCAGACTAAATTCTAAAGTTAATCTCTCTCAAGTTGTATGTAGAATACGTATAGTGAGGAGAAGGAAGAAGGAAATGGCAGTGTACACAAAGGAACACATGAAAGTAAAGAGCAAGAAGAAAATGTAGGAAACTACTACATTCTTTGATTCCCTATTTGGTGGTGATGCTGCAATTGATATAGACGACCTTTTTTCTTATTACACATATTATATTTTCCCTGTTCACAGCCATAACCTCCATGAATTGGGTTACTGACCTAGTGGTGTGACCCAATTCTTTATTCTCAAAGGATCTGAGTACTCAGATATCTTGTCTTTTTATTGGTTGTTGTAATTTAACATTAACCTTTAGTATTGGGCATGAAAGTGCCAAGAGGCTCCCCTAGGAAATCTCCTGGGTTCCAGACATAGTCCTTTTTATATTTGATATGTAGCAACAACCCATTCCTCCTTGGTAATTGGTATCAATCACTCTAGTCAGTAGAGTAACCTCATTTTCTATCCATTGGTTGTGAGATGTATATAGCCCAAATAGCCACAGGGAAGTCTTATCTTCCAGTTCAGTGAAACTATTGCAGTGTTCCCTGGTGAAAGCATTATTTCTTTTAGAGAATAAGAACTAATACAACTCAAAGTTACAAATATTACATGCAAAAGTCTTGCTAGTGAGTTACTGAAAATAATAGTGAAGGATCCACTCCCAGTGCCATCTCCTTGATTTCTGAAATTGTGCATTCTGGCTATGGGGGAGACAACACCATTACTTATCTCTGCTATAAAGCATACATTGCATCTGATGAGACAGAATGCCATCTTTTCAGAGCTGTTTTTCAACCAGTGCTATTATAGAATCAATGTGTGTGTGTGAATGCTCAGTCATTCAGTCCCCTTTGTAACCCCATGAACTATAGTCCACTAGGCTCCTCTGTCCCTGGAATTTTTCAGGCAAGAATACTGGAGTGGGTTGCCATTTCCTATCCCAGGAGATCTTACTGACCCAGGGCTCAAATCTGTGTTTCTTGCATCTCCTGTATTAGCAAGTGGATCTTTTACCACTGAGCCACCTGGGAAGCCCATAGAATCAATAAGCCATTCTAAATTTAATCAGGTCAGCCATTTATGGATGATAGGGTATGTGGTAAGATATATAATTCTGTGGGTGTGTGCCCATGGCTATAATCTATTGTTGTGAAAATAGTTTCTTCCTCAGAAGAAATGCTGTGGGGAATATCTTGCTTAAATTAGGCATTCTGTGAGTTTATGAGGATGAGGCTGGCAGAGTACAATAAGCAAAGAAGACAATTCCATATGCAGGTATAAGTGTCTATTCCAATGAGAACAAATCTCAGCCATCTCCATCATAGGAGACATCTAATCACAATGGTGTGATCACTGATCTAGAGCCAGACATCCTGGAATGGGAAGTCAAGTGGGCCTTAGAAAGCATCACTACGAACAAAGCTAGTGGAGGTAATGAAATTCCAGTTGAACAATTTCAAATCCTGAAAGATGATGCTGTGAAAGTGCTGCACTCAATATTCCAGCAAATTTGGAAAACTCATCAGTGGCCACAGGACTGGAAAACATCAGTTTTCATTCCAATCCCAAAGAAAGGCAATACCAAAGAATGCTCAAACTGCCACACAATTACACTCATCTCACACGCTAGCAAAGTAATGCTGAAAATTCTCCAAGCCAGGCTTCAGCAATACGTGAACCATGCACTTCCAGATGTTCAAGCTGGTTTTAGAAAAGGCAGAGGAACCAGAGATCAAATTGCCAACATCTGCTGAATCATGGAAAAAGCAAGAGAGTTCCAGAAAAGCATCTATTTCTGCTTTACTGACTATGCCAAAGCCTTTAACTGTGTGGATCACTGTCAAATAAACTGTGGAAAATTCTTCAAGAGATGGGAATGCCAAATCACCTGATATGCCTCCTGAGAAACCTATATGCAGGTCAAGAAGCAACAGTTAGAACTGGACATGGAACTACAGACTGCTTCCAAATAGGAAAGGAGTATGTCAAGGTTGTATATTGTCACCCTGCTTATTTAACTTCTATGCAAAGTACATCATGAGAAACACTGGGCTGGAAGAAGCACAAGCTGAAATCAAGACCACAAGGAGAAGTATTAATAACCTCAGATATGCAGATGACACCACCCTTATGGCAGAAAGTGAAGAGGAACTCAAAATCCTCTTGAGGAAAGTGCAAAAGGAGAGTGAAAAAGTTGGCTTAAAGCTCAACATTCAGAGAACTAAGATCATGGCATCTGGTCCATTCACTTCATGGGGAATAGATGGGGAAACAGTGGAAACAGTGTCAGACTTTATTTTTCGGGGCTCCAAAATCACTGCAGATGGTGATTGCAACCATGAAATTAAAAGACGCTTACTCCTTAGAAGGAAAGTTATGACCAACCTAGATAGCATATTGAAAAGCAGAGACATTACTTTGCCAACAAAGATCTGTGTAGTCAAGTCTATGGTTTTTCCAGTGGTCATGTATGGATGTGAGAGTTGGACTGTGAAGAAAGCTGAGTGCTGAAGAATTGATGCTTTTGAACTGTGGTGTTGGAGAAGACTCTTGAGAGTCTCTTGGACTGCAAGGAGATCCAACCAGTCCATCCTAGAGGAGATCAGTCCTGGGTGTTCATTGGAAGGAATGATGCTAAAGCTGAAACTCCAATACTTTGGCTGCCTCATGAGAAGAGTTGACTCATTTGAAAAGACTCTGATGCTGGGAGGGATTGAGGGCAGGAGGAGAAGGGGATGACAGAGGATGAGATGGCTGGATGACATCACCGACTCTGTGGACATGTGTTTGAGTGAACTCCGGGAGTTGGTGATGGACAGGGAGGCCTGGCATGCTGTGATTCATTGGGTTGCAAAGAGTCGACACGACTGAGCAACTGAACTGAACTGAATGTAATCCAGTTGTCATCAGGCATCCAGGAAGTCTCTCTGGGGAGTGACACTGTATCAGGGAGTCAGTATTAGTCTGTGTCATTGACAGATTGGGCACTGAGCAATAGCATCAACGAGGTCAAACTTGGTAAGGGGAAATCAGTGTTTTTGAGCTCATACATGACTTTCAGCACTGCTAGCAAGGCCGGATCACGAGATCATGAAGCCAAAGTGATGAAGCAGGTTGCACTGACATGTTCCTTCCTCTGCAATCTCTGCAACTTTTGAGAGTAATTTGAGAAGGATCAGTGTTAACTCTTTCTTAAATGTTTGGTAGACTGACTCTGTAGCTTTGGAGTCCAGTTCTCTGATCATATTGGAGATTCTGAGGCAAACCCAATATTAATTAACTTATTCCTTTTCTATTTAATTCAGCCAGAGTTAGTTTCTGTTACTCGTAAGTAGGAACCCTGACTCATACACAATCTCATTCCAGCATGAGGCAAATTAGGAAAAAAGGATAGGGTATCAGAAGTGACTGAAGAAGTCTAACTGTACTCCTCAGAGGTACTCTTTAAATACTGGGCATCAGTGTTCTTTCTTCATTGAGTTTTTAGTGCATAAAATTGTATCTGTATCCATTCTCACTCTAGGCTGGAACTGGAGTTCAATAAAGGCAGAGAATAGAACAGCTTTGCAATTTCCTCTGAACCAGCCCTAACACACTTCACCTTCCTCAGGTGGTTCTCTTAGCAGGATGATGTTGCCCCCACAAGAGGGCAGTGCCTCTCTCCTCAGACTCACTTTGTTTGAAATCAACATGTTTGTATTGAAAGCAAAAAGATTAAGCGTCCTTTGATTGGCTGGGTAAGAAACCTGAGACTCTCTCTGGGACTCAGAGGGACTGGATGAGTATACTCAAAAAAGAGAGCTAGACTGAGGAACCTGGCTTTATTTCATGGCGAGAGTTGTGTCTTCCATGATCCCCCTGAAGAAGAAGAATGGAGAAGCTTCTGGCCCTGTCTTTGGTGATTCTGTGGCTTCAGCTGGCCAGTGAGTTGGGGCTCTTGGTGATGGGAAGAGGGTGACCAAAGTTCAGAGCTCACAAGACTGAGGGGCAAAATCTTCTCTTTAATTGGGAAAAGTGAAAAGTGAAAGTGTTAGCTGCTCAGTTCTGTCTAACTCTTTGCGACCCAATGGACTGTAACCCGCCAGGTTCCTCAGTCCCTGGAATTTTCCAGGCAAGAATCCTGGAGTGAGTTGCCATTCCCTTCTCCAGGAGATCTTCCTGACCCAGGGATCAAAACCACATCTCCTGGATTGCAGGCAGATTCTTTACCACTGTGCCACCAGGAAAGCCTGTTAATTGGAAAATGTACCCTCAAATTATGGAAGGAAATGCAAACACTAGTGAGTGAAAATGCAGTGACTGACTCCTGGCCTCTCTCCTTGTGTTTCTGCCTAGAGGTGAATAGCCAGCAAGGAGAACAGAATCTTTAGACCCTGAGCATCCAGGAGGGTGAAAATGTCACCATGAACTGCAGTTATAATATTACTTTAACTGCCTTACAGTGGTACAGACAGGATTCAAGACGAGGCTTTGTTCATCTGATTTTAATGCGTTCAAATGAGAGACAGAAACATAGTGGAAGACTACACTTCACGCTTGACAACTCCATCAAAAGCAGCTCCTTGTCCATTACGGCTTCCCAGGCTGAGGACACTGCTACTTACCTCTGTGCTCCAGACACACAGTGCTCAGCTGGCACCCGCAGCCCCAGCGCAAACCTGCCAGAGCTGTCTCTTAGAAGCCACGACAGTGTGCATAGTTGGTGGTTTTGTCTTCCCACAAAGGAGAGTCTGCAAATGGCTAGCAACATGAAAGGGAGCTCCTCTCAAATTCCTGAGTTTTTGGTAGCGTGTCTATAGTAAAGGGCATGGGATTTAGAATGGGAAGCTAAAATGCCAAATTCAGCTCTGCCCACACTGGCTGTGTCTTTAGGCATATCATTGGTGTAGCAGCCTTCAGTATCCTCAGTTTAAACAAAGGATTTAGACTGATGAGCCTAAAGACCCTTCAAGTTCTAATTTTACCAAGTCACCTCTGGGGGATGAAGAAGGACTTCTCAGTATTAGAAGGGCTCATCTGTTATATGTGCAGCCCCCTCAAGACCTAGGTGGGGCTTTAAGATGCATGAGATGATTTTAGTATTTCTCTAATTCCTGTATAGGAAACAGTAGATTCATCAGACACTAGAAATAAGGATTTAGGACTGTTTCCATGAAAATTTTCACTTTGAAACCGAGGAGTGAAAATGTTATGTAATAATAGACACAAAGATCTCAGTATTTGGAGTAAAAGAGACAAAAATGTGACTCTGATTCTGTCATTTATGATTTGTATGATTTCTAAGCATCAATTTCTCCATTAAAGAGATGGAGATTTATCCAAAAGTCAGAATTTTTCCCCTTACAAGTGAGAGATTTATGTTTTCTGCTATCAGCCTCTAAAATATTGTTTTTTAAAAGTGGATACTTCTGTTTATTATCACATATATAACAGTTTTCCATCCATTGTATTCTTGTTCCTGGTAAGAATAGTTTTCTGATACAGTTTTGGTGCTACTAAAAATGTGTTTGTGGACAAAGGACATTTGTATTTATGTGACACTTGGTGAAAAAGGTAGGAGAGGGAAGGGGAAAGGTTGGTAGGACCGTGGTTCCCACATTCCAGACCTTAAACCACCAACATCACCTGTGTCAGAATCACCTAGAACACCTTTGAAGACCTGGATTATTAGGAGTTTACTCAATCAGACTGATGTAGTGATGGATTGTATTTTTAATGAACATCATTTATATCAGATATTGGTTCAGCTTCACATCACAAAAAACTCAGATAATGTTTTTAATAAGCTAGAGTTTACTTCCCTCTCATATAAAGAAGCTCTATAGAATGTACCATGTGCAGTCTAGGGCTGGTGTACTAGCTTCATAATCTTGGGACGAGTCAAGGGTCTTCTTTCTAGCTGTTTCTTGTCCTTAAATTGTCATTTTTGTTTATATACTTTGCCGAAACAGCAAGAAATCCATCCACTTTACACACCTTCCAGGAAGAACGTCAAAAGGCAAATGAGTACATGCTGGCCAAGTCAATCATTTTCAGAAGCTTCATCCAGCACCTTCTACTTGCATTTCATTTACCAGAGTGTTAGTCCGTGTCCCCACATTTCTTCCGTCGGCAAAGGAGCCTGGGATATCAGGATTTTTACAATCTCAGCATGTTGTCGTTCACAACAAAATTGTTGTTCTCAGTTCAATTCAGTTCATTCGCTCAGTTGTGTCCGACTCTTTGCGATCCCATGGATTGCAGAATGCCAGGCTTCCTTGTCCATCACCAATTCCCAAAACTTGCTTAAATTGATGTCCATTGAGTCAGTGATGCCATCCAACCATCTCATCCTCTGTCATCCCCTTCTCCTTCTGCCTTCAATCTTTCCCAGCATCAGGGTCTTTTCCAATGAATCAGTTCTTCACATCAGGTGGCCAAGTGTTGTAGCTTCAATTTCAGCATCAACCTTCCAATGAATATTCAGGACTGATTTCCTTCAGGATTGACTGGTTTGATCTCCTTGCTGTCCAAGAGACTCTTGAGAGTCTTCTCCAACACAACAGTTCAAAAGCGTCAATTCTTCAGTGCTCAGCTTTCTTCATGGTTCAAATCTCACATCCATACATGACTACTGGAAAAACCATAGGTTTGACTATATAGACATTGTTGGCAAAGTAATGTCTCATCTTTTCAGTATGCTGTGTAGGTTGAGATATCAGGATCTTTTCAATCTCCGCATGTTGTCGCTCACAACAAAATTGTGAATCTACCATAATTTAAAAAGACACCTGTACCTCAGCTATTGAAGCACTATTTACAATAGCTAGGACAAGGAAGCAACCTAGATGTCCATTGACAGATGAATGGATAAAGAAGTTGTGATACATATGCACAATGGAGTATTCAGTTCAATTCAGTTCAGTTGCTCAGTCGTGTCTGACTCTTTGAGACGCCATGAACTGCAGCACGCCAGGCCCCCCTGTCCATCATCGACTCCTGGATTTCACTCATACTCACATCCATCGAGTCGGCAATGCCATCCAGCCATCTCATCCTCTGTCGTCCCCTTCTCCTCCGGCCCCCAATCCCTCCCAGCATCAGGGTCTTTTCCAATGAGTCAACTATTGCATAAGGTGGCCAAAGTACTGGAGTTTCATCTTAGCATCATTCCTTCCAAAGAACACCCAGCACTGATCTCCTCTAGGATGCACTGGTTGGATCTCCTTGCAGTCCAAGGGACTCTCAAGAGTCTTCCCCTACACCACAGTTCAAAAGCATCAATTCTTCAGCACTCAGCTTTCTTCACAGTCCTACTCTCACATCCATACATGACCACTGGAAAAACCATAGCCTTGACTAGACAGACCTTTGTTGACAAAGTAATGTCTCTGCTTTTCAATATGCTATCTAGGTTGGTCATAACTTTCCTTCCAAGGAATAAGCGTCTTTTAATTTCATGGTTGCAATCACCATCTGCAGTGATTTTGGAGCCCAAAAAGCTAATTCTGACACTGTTTCCACTGTTTCCCCATCTACCAGAAGTGATGGGACCAGATGCCATGATCTTAGTTTTCTGAATGTTGAGCTTTAAGCCAACTTTTTCACTCTCCACTTTCACTTTCAACAAGAGGCTTTTGAGTTCCTCTTCACTTTCTGCCATAAGGGTGGTGTCATCTCCTTATCTGAGGTTATTGATATTTCTCCAAGCAATCTTAATTCCAGCTTGTGCTTCTTCCAGCCCAGTGTTTCTCATGATGTACTCTGCATAGAAGTTAAATAAGCAGGGTGACAATATTCAGCCTTGACGTACTCCTTTTCCTATTTGGAACCAGTCTGTTGTTCCATGTCCAGTTCTAACTGTTGCTTCCTGACCTGCATACAAATTTCTCAAGAGGCAGGTCAGGTGATATGGTATTCCCATCTCTTATAGAATTTTCCACAGTTTATTGTGATCCACACAGTCAAAGGCTTTGGCATAGTCAATAAAGCAGAAATAGATGTTTTTCTGGAACTCTTTTGCTTTTTCCATGACCCAGCAGATGTTGGCAATTTGATCTCTGGTTCCTCTGCCTTTTCTAAATCCAGCTTGAACAACTGGAGGTTCACGGTTCACTTATTGCTGAAGCTTGGCTTGGAGAATTTTGAGCATTACTTTGCTAGCGTGTGAGATGAGTGCAATTGTGCAGTAGTTTGAGCATTCTTTGGCATTGCCTTTGGGACTGGAATGAAAACTGACCTTTTACAGTCCTGTGGCCACCGCTAGTTTTCCAAATTTTCTGGCACATTGAGTACAGCACTTTCACAGCATCATCTTTCAGGATTTGAAATAGCTCCACTGGAATTCCATCACCTCCACTAGCTTTGTTCGTAGTGATGCTTGCTAAGGCCCACTTGACTTCACATTCCAGGATGTCTGGCTCTAGGTGAGTGATCACACCATCTCGGTCGTAAAGATCTTTTTTGTGCAGTTCTGTGTATTCTTGCCACCTCTTCTTAATATCTTCTGCTTCTGTTAGGTCCATACCATTTCTGTCCTTTATCGAGCCCATCTTTGCATGAAATGTTCCCTTGGTATCTCTAATTTTCTTGAAGAGATCTCTAGTCTTTCCCATTCTATCGTTTTCCTCTATTTCTTTGCATTGATCGCTGAGGAAGGCTTTCTTATCTCTTCTTGCTATTCTTTGGAACTCTGCATTCAAATGCTTATGTCTTTCCTTTTCTCCTTTGCTTTTTGCTTCTCTTCTTTGTAAGGCCTCCCCAGACAGACATTTTGCTTTTTTGCTTTTCCATGGGGATGGTCTTGATCCCTGTCTCCTGTACAATGTCACGAACCTCTGTCCATAGTTCACCCGACACTCTATCAGATCTAGACCCTTAAATCTATTTCTCACTTCCACTGTATAATCATAAAGGACATGATTTAGGTCATACCTGAATGGTCTAGTGGTTTTCCCTCCTTTCTTCAATTTAAGTCTGAATTTGGCAATAAGGAGCTCATGATCTGAGCCACAGTCAGCTCCTGGTCTTGTTTTTGCTGACTGTATAGAGCTTCTCCATTTTTGGCTGAAAAGAATATAATCAATCTGATTTTGGTGTTGACCATCTGGTGATGTCCATGTGTAAATTCTTCTCTTGTGTTGTTGGAAGAGGGTGTTTGCTATAACCAGTGCGTTCTCTTAGCAAAATTCTATTTGCATTTGCCCTGTTTCATTCCATATTCCAAGGCCAAATTTGCCTGTCACTCCAGGTGTTTCTTGACTTCCTACTTTTGCATTCCAGTCCCCTATAATGAAAATAACATCTTTTGGGGGTGTTAGTTCTAAAAGGTCTTGTAGGTCTTCATAGAACCGTTCAACTTCAACTTCTTCAGCATTACTGGTTGGGGCATAGACTTGGATTACTATGATATTGAATGGTTTGCCTTGGAAACGAACAGAGATCATTCTGTCGTTTTTGAGATTGCATCCAAGTACTGCATTTCAGAATCTTTTTTTGATCATGATGGCTACTCCATTTCTTCTAAGGGATTCCTGCCCTCAGTAGTAGATATAATGGTTAAATTCACCCATTCCAGTCCATTTTAGTTCTCTGATTCCTAGAATTTCAACATTCACTCTTGCCATCTCATGTTTGACCACTTCCAATTTGTCTTGATTCATGGACCTAACATTCCAGGTTCCTATGCAATATTGCTCTGTACAGCATCAGACCTTGCTTCTATCACCAGTCACATCCACGACTGGATATTGTTTTTGTTTTGACTCCATTCCTTCATTCTTTCTGGAGTTATTTCTCCACTGATCTCCAGTAGCATATTGGGCACCTACCGACCTGGAGAGTTCCTCTTTCAGTGTCCTATCATTTTGCCTTTTAATACTGTTCGTGGGGTTCTCAAGGCAAGAATACTGAAGTGGTTTGCCATTCCCTTCTCCAGTGCACCCCATTCTGTCAAACCTCTCCACCATGACCCACCCGTCCTGGGTGGCCCCACACTGCATGGCCTTAGTTTCATTGAGTTAGAGAAGGCTGTGGTCCTAGTGTGATTAGATTGACTAGTTTTCTGTGATTATGGTTTCAGTGTGTTTGCCCTCTGATGCCCTCTCGCAACACCTACCATCTTACTTGGGTTTCTCTTACCTTGGGCGTGGGGTATCTCTTCATGGCTGCTCCAGCAAAGTGCATCTGCTGCTCCTTATTTTGGACAAGGGGTATCTCATCACTGCCACCCCTCCTGACCTTGAACATGGAGTAGCTCCTCTTGGCCCTCCTGCACCCATGAAGCCACCGCTCCATGGATGTGGGGTTGCTCCTCTCGGCCGCCGCCCCTGACCTCGGGCATTGGGTAGATCCTCCCAGCTGCCACCCCTGACCTCAGACGTGGGGTAGATCCTCTATAAAAAGGAACACATTTGATTCAGTTCTAATGAGTTGGATGAACTTAAAACCTATTGCACAGGGTGAAGTAAGCCAAAACGAGAAGGACAAATATCATGTATTAATGCATCCATATGGAATCTAGAAAGATGGTGATGATGAATTATTTGCAGGGCAGCAAAGAAGATGCAGACATAAAGAACAAACTTTTGGTCACAGTGAGGAAAGGAGAGGCTGGGAAGACCTGAGAGAGTAGTACTAAAATATATACATTACTATATATGTAAAATAGATACCAGTGGGAATTTGCTGTATGATGCAGGGAACTCAAAGCCGGTGCTCTGTAACACCCTAGAGGGGTGGAATGGGAGGGGAGGTGGAAGTGAGGTTTAAGAGGGAGGGGACATGTGTATGCCTGTGGCTGATTCATGTTGATGTATGGCAGAAACCATCGCTAGAGTATAAAGTAATTATCCTCCAATTAAAAATTTAAAAAATAAAGTATATATTCAACAAGGACCCACTGTAGCACACAGGGAAAACTGCTCAGTATTCTGTAATAACCTAAGTGGGAAAAGATTTGAAAAAGAATATATACATGTTTATGTATAACTGAATCACTTTGCTGTACAATTGAAACTAAAATAACACTGCCAATCAACTACACTCCGACTAGACGGACCTTTGTTGGCAAAGTAATGTCTCTGCTTTTGAATATGCTGTCTAGGTTGGTCATAACTTTCCTTCCAAGGAGTAAGCATCTTTTAATTTCATGGCTGCAGTCACCATCTGCAGTGATTTTGGAGCCCCCCAAAATAAAGTCTGACACTGTTTCCACTGTTTCCCCATCTATTTCCCATGAAGTGATGGGACCAGATACCATGATCTTCGTTCTCTGAATGTTGAGTTTAAGCCAACTTTTTCACTCTCCTCTTGCACTTTCATCAAGAGGCTTTTTAGTTCCTCTTCACTTTCTGCCATAAGGGTGGTGTCATCTGCATATCTGAGGTTATTGATATTTCTCCCGGCAATCTTGATTCCAGCTTGTGCTTCTTCCAGCCCAGCGTTTCTCATGATGTACTCTGCATAGAAGTTAAATAAGCATGAATCTTAATATAGCATAAATTGAGAGTACAGCAGAAACTGCTATTTGTCTATAGAATGTTCATTTTCTACTACTTCTAATAGAACTGTGGTCATGTATGGATGTGAGAGTTGGACTGTGAAGAAAGCTGAGCACCGAAGAATTGATGCTTTTGAACTGTGGTGTTGGAGAAGACTCTTGAGAGTCCCTTGGACTCCCAAGGAGATCCAATCAGTCCATTCTAAAGGAGATCAGCCCTGGGTGTTCTTTGGAAGGAATGATGCTAAAGCTGAAACTCCAATACTTTGGCCACCTCATGCGAAGAGTTGACTCATTGGAAAAGACTCTGATGCTGGGAGGGATTGTGGACAGGAGGAGAAGGGGATGACAGAGGATGAGATGGCTAGATGGCATTGCCGACTCGATGGATGTGAGTTTAAGTGAACTCCGGGAGTTGGTGATGGACAGGGAGGCCTGGTGTGCTGCAATTCATGGGGTCGCAAAGAGTCGGACACAACTGAGTGACTGAACTGAACTGAACTGAACTGAAGACTTATGTAGTCTTTGTTTGTTTGTTTGTTTAGTGATATTCATTTTTGAGATACTGTATTCAGTCTACTTCCCAGTTCTGTTGACTTTGCTTCCTAAAAGTTCTCTAGAAGATGTAACAGTCCCCAAAATCCAACTCACCTCCACAATCCTCATTAAAAATCCATCTCAGTCTCTTGCTCAACACTTGACATACTCCATCACTCTTCTATGTAGTCCCTTTTCCATAATGAGAGCGATTTTGCCAGAGTGCAGATGTTAGCATGTCAGTCACCTGGATCCCCATTTGCTCTTAGGACAAAGAAGAGGTGCTTCTCCAAGTTCATTCATTACATGTCCCTAATCTCTCCGTCTCTGTCTCTCCCTCTCTCTTCAACAATACTAAGTTTGTCAAAGGCACTATTTTCCTCTTATATAACCCATTCATAGATATTTTAGGTGATTTTCTTATTTTTTTTCTTTTCCTAAAATTCTTTTCCTTGCTTCAAAAGAGTTAAAAAAAATAGTAAATGCCTACTCATTCTTGTATACTTGTCAAAGTGTCAGTAGCTAAGGAAAGCTTGTGGATATTTTTAGAATTATAGACCTCTGCATTTTCAGGTTTGTAATTTATTTTTATTTCTTTCATTATTTGTTTAAGGTCTATTTTCAATCCTACTCTGTGATCTCCTTAATGATAGCGTCCATATCTCTATTTTTCATTCTTGAAAACTCAGCATCAGTGTATCTTAGGCATTTGTTGTTGTTGTTTAGTTGCTAAGTCGTGTCCAACTCTTTGTGACCTCATGGACTGTAGGCTGCAAGACTCCTCTCTCCATTGGAATTCCAGGTGAGAATACTGGAGTGGGTTGCCATTTCCTCCTTCAGGGGATCTTCCTGACCCAGGGATCGAATCTGCATCTCCTACATTGGCAGGTGGATTCTTTACCATTGAGCCACCTAGAAAGTATCTTTGGCATTAGCATCATTCAACTTCCTTCTTTTTTTCTATCCATTAATGTGTTCTTTATTTTGAAAGTGAAAGTGAAGTCGTGTCTGACTCTTTGCAACCCGGTGTACTATAGCCTACCAGGCTTCTCCGTCCACGGGATTCTCCAGGCAAGAATACTGGAGTGGGTTACCATTTCCTTCTCCAGGGGATCTTCCTGACCCAGGGATCGAAGCCGGGTCTCCCACATTGGAGGCAGACACTTTAACCTCTGAGCCACCAGGGAAGTTTTTTATTTTGCTGCTGCTGCTAAGTAGCTTCAGTCGTGTCCGACTCCGTGCGACCCCATTATAGCAGCCCACAGCTATGATAATATTTAGTGAAAAAAGTAATCTTTAAAGGTTTATGGATAAATTCTTGGAGTATAGTGCGGATTGGCAAAGGATAGCCACAGGGCAAAGTAGCTCAATATTTGTGTTTACAAATAAAGTTTTATTGGAAGACAGCCATGCTCATTTATTTATGCATTGGCCATGGATGCTTTGTGCTATACCAGCATAGTTGTAGCAGGGACTGTACGACTTCAAAACCTAAACTATTTATACTCTTTGACCCTTTATAGACAAAAAAGTCTGCCAACCTACAACGTGTAGGAATTACATTAGAATTTCTCTATTTGGATTTTTTTGTTTGATGACAACAAATTAAATAATAAAGGCATGTTTCTAATCATCTGTTGGGCCAATTTAGAATACTTCCCGTCTTTCTGAAGATTTTTTGTTATGTCATTTTTTAATCTAATTAAAGGCAAATGGAATAATGACACTTTACAAATAAAAGTTTCATAGGTCTTTGTTTTATTAATATAAATTTATTTATTTTATTTTTAAACTTTACATAATTGTATTTGTTTTGCCAAATATCAAAATGAATCTGCCACAGGTATACACGTGCTCCCCATCCTGAACCCTCCTCCCTCCTCCCTCCCCACACCATCCCTCTGGGTCGTCCCAGTGCACCAGCCCCAAGCATCCAGTATTGTGCATCAAACCTGGACTGGCATCTCTTTTCATACATGATATTTTACATGCTTCAATGCCATTCTCCCAAATCTCCCCACCCTCTCCCTCTCCCACAGAGTCCATAAGACTGTTCTATACATCAGTGTCTCTTTTGCTGTCTCGTACACAGGATTATTGTTACCATCTTTCTAAATTCCATATATATGCGTTAGTATACTGTATTGGTGTTTTTCCTTCTGGCTTACTTCACTCTGTATAATAGGCCCCAGTTTCACCCACCTCATTAGAACTGATTCAAATGTATTCTTTTTAATGGCTGAGTAATACTCCACTGTGTATATGTACCACAGCTTTCTTTTCCATTCATCTGCTGATGGGCATTTAGGTTGCTTCCATGTCCTGGCTATTATAAACAGTGCTGCGATGAACATTGGGGTACACATGTCTCTTTCCCTTCTGGTTTCCTCAGTGTGTATGCCCAGCAGGAGAAATTTATTTATTTTAATTGGAGGCTAATTACTTTACAATATTGTGTTGATTTTGCCATACATCAACATGAATCCACCATGGGTGTACACGTGTTCCCCATCCTGAACCCCCCTCCCACCTGTCTCCCCATCCCATCCCTCTGGGTCATCCCAGTGCACCAGCCCCGAGCATCCTGTATCATGCATTGAACCTGGACTGGCGATTCATTTCACATATGATATACATGTTTCAATGCCATTCTCCCAAATCATCCCACCCTCACCCTATCCCACAGAGTCCAAAAGACTGTTCTATACATCTGTGTCTCTTTTGCTGTCTCACATACAGGGTTGTTGTTATCATCTTTCTAAATTCCATATATATGCATTAGTATACTGTATTGGTGTTTTTCTTTCTAGCTTACTTCACTCTGTATAATAGGCTCCAGTTTCATCCACCTCATTAAAACTGATTCAAATGTATTCTTTTTAATGGCTGAGTAATACTTCATTGTGTATATGTACCACAGCTTTCTTATCCATTTGCCTGCTGATGGACATCTAGGTTGCTTCCATATCCTGGCTATTTCATATGTCTTTAAATGGATAAAAGTTTTAAGAATATTTTTTAAACATTTAAAAAGTTTGAATGTATCAGCATGCAATTCAATAGAAAAAAGAGTAGCAATAAATGCACAATATTTTTTTTTCAGTGCTGATTTTTTGATGCTTTGTTCAACAATAAAGTTATATAATGCTGACTTAAATGGATATTTTTGAATAGAAGTAAAAATACTGGAAATCACTAATCACAGTAATTCAGACAATAGTGTGGAGATGGCAATGGCACCCCACTCCAGTACTCTTGCCTGGGCAATCCCATGGATGGAGGAGCCTGGTAGGCCGCCATCCATGGGGTCCCTGAGATTTGGACATGCCTGAGCATCTTCACTTTCACTTTTCACTTTCATGCATTGGAGAAGGAAATGGCAAATCAGTGTTCTTGCCTGGAGAATCCCAGGGATGGGGGAGCCTGGTAGGCTGCCGTCTATGGGGTCACACAAAGTCGGACACGACTGAAGCGACTTAGCAGCAGCAGCAGCAGACAGTAGTGCATTAAACTCCAAATCATCTTAATCAGGTGAATTACTGAATGACACAATCTATAGCTTTCTTGTAATGAGATTTTACCACCTCTTTAGTTTCAGCAAAATATCACTCCTCACATTAATGTTTTAATATGAATTTTATTAATTTTGTATTTTGTATGCACGGGCTTCCCTGATAGCTCATTTGGTAAAGAATCTGCCTGCAATGCAGGACACCATGATTCGATTTCTAGATTGGGAAGATCCGCTGGAAAAAGGATAGTTTACCACTCCATATTCTAGAGCTTTGCTTGTGGCTCAAGTGATAAAGAATCTGTCTGCATTGCAGGAGATCTGGGTTTGATCCCTGGGTTGGGAAGCTCCCCGGAGAAGGGAAAGGCTACCCACTCCAGTATCCTGGCCTGGAGAGCCCATATAGTTCATGGGGTCGCAAAGAGTCAGACACGACTAAGCGACTTTCACTTTGGTGATTAAGAACTGTGAACCGAAGACGTTTATACTTAACCTGAGTTTTGTATGTATAAAGGTGCTATAATATTTTTTAAATAGTCAGTATGAGAGTGGTCTCTTATATGAAGAACTGTGCCTTAGTTTTGAGAAATACCTAATGTCCCTGTGTTCAGACCATAGACTTGCCGCTGGAAGCAGCTCATCATACCGCGGGCCTGAGAACTATTTCTTGTAGAGACCATACTTCATAAACAGATCATTGTACATCCGGACATGTCCACTCATTCACTTATTCATTCATTTTTCAAATATTTTTAAACCATTTGCTCTGAACTAGTGTTCTGTGTATTTTGAGAAGTTGGCCACTGAGATTAATAAGATTAAGTTCCTGATCTCCGGTGCATCAAACCCAGACTGAAAAACAACACACAAATGATTCCAATATGGTATAGAAATGACAGTGATAGATGTGCATACAAGGTACGGTGGGAAGAGAGGTGGGTCCTAACTCAGCCTGAAGGACTGGATCAGCACTTTCATAAGGAGTAAATTGGTTCTTAAAGAAGGAATACAAAATTGCCTATGCAAAGATTCTGGGCAGAAAGGAAGAACATTCTAAGCAGAGACAGCTCATCCCCTGGTTCTAGGGGACCAGTGAGGGAAATGACAAGAAGAGATCTCAGTTCAGTCTTTTTTCACACTCACACTATAACTTAAGTTGCCTAAATGAGCTTATTGCTCAATGTGATCAGACAATAGATGCTGGGCCTGGAACGCCTTAAGGGAACTGTATTTCTCTGCATCTTAAAGACAGAGGAATTACCAACTGTGTCAGCCTCGGACACCATTTCGAAGTCTGCAGAAATTATTTGGTGCTTCCTTCATTGAGCCCTACGCTCATCCTAGATACCTATTTCCCTTCTATGCCTACAATTTGAGCTCCTTTTCAGGGTAAAAACCAAAAGATGTACAGCAGACTGCAGGAACAGAGGGAGAACGACAGAGAGCGCTGCTCCCTTCCCTTGGTGGTTTGATACAAATTCATCTTTCATTTCTGAGAACCTTTCTCTCTTGCTCAGCCTACCGCATGATCTTGTAGGGGAGTTTGTCTTGCATAACACATGAACCAAGATTTTCTTGAAGATTTCAACAAAAGATCAAGAAACTAGAGGAATAGTTTTTTCAACTTTCGTGTATCCCCAAACAGCCTCCCACTGCTTCTGAGCCAGATATGCTGTCTGCTTTGTGCTTAGGACTTGTGATCTTGTTGATAAGGCATGAGTAACATTTATTTAAAATTTCTAAGATGTTCTATTCCTTGGTTTTAGGATGTCATGTAACCTCTATCAAGCGGGAGATGGTCCCTCTTCCTTAGCCAACTTAACAAAGTCTTATGTGTGTGTTGTTTTTTCTTTAAGGAGGCACCAGTGGAGACTCGGTGACCCAGACAGAAGGCGTTGTTACCCTCCCCGAGAAGACAGCTCTGACTCTGAAGTGTACTTACCAGTCCAGCTATTCAGGTTTTCTTCTCTGGTATGTCCAGTACCAAAACAAAGAGCTTGAGCTGCTCCTGAAAAGCTCATTAAACCAGAAGGTGACCAGCAGAGGTTTTGAAGCCACTCATATCTCGAGTGACAGCTCCTTCCACCTGCAGAAATCCTCCGTGCAAACATCAGACTCAGCTGTGTACTACTGCGCTCTGAGTGACACAGTGAGAGAGGCCACAGTGGGAGCTGAACACAAACCCAAGGGCACAGATGGGGTCAGGCTGTGGGCAGCTCTCCAGAGTTCTGTGCTAGAGGCATCGTCAAAGTACTTTGAGCTCTGAAGTTCAGAGCTAAGAACCTTGGAATTCTTGGATTACCCTACAGAGAGGAATCTGGGGCGGGACAGTGTAAAGAGGAACCTAAGCGCTTTTCTCCACAAATGCCTGTTTTCAGCCCATTCACATTCCCCCTAAAGACACAGAATCCCTTGTGTCATTAACTCTTCAGTGACAATTCAGTTGATATATGCTGAAATATTTCACAACCTGTTAATGAAAACTCCCAGGAACATTGTTAATGGATGGCTGTGTGATCTGGAAGGTAGTCTCTGGCTTTAATAATTCAGACTAGGATTGTATGTCTTGCTGAGATATACCTGAAGACACTCCATCTTCAGTGACTAGGAGCTTTATTCTCTCTTCCCTTGACTTTTCCATCCCTATGGCTGCTACAGCAATGCTGCTACCTAGGTAAGTTCCAGGAGGAGAGTTTTCTGACAAGATAACCCTTCTGTCAATGACCCTGTGGGTCAGAGCAGTCCAGTTGGTAAATATTGCAGGCATGATGTGTATTGTTTGTATTAAAACAGGGCACAGGATATTCTCTTTGCCAATAATAACATCACCTCAGGGGAAATTTATTCATCAGTGAGTCATATTTCTGATATATGGAAAAAGTGTTTATGTACTCTTACAATAAGCTATCTTTGGAGTGGAGTGAGCTTTTCACCTGCTGCAAGAAACTAGGAGAAAGTATCACCCACTCCCAAGGCAGGAACATCTCCCCACTCCTATGCTCATGAGCAGGGAATGTGGAGCCACTTGGGCTCTGCATCTCTGCAATAATCATGCCCATTGCACAGAGCATCCCCTCTGCATCTCTGAAGATTGAACTCCTGTCTGTGCCTTTGGGAACCAGACTTTCTGGAAGGACAGTGGGGGACACAGAAGGTGTGAAAAGAGATATGTTTTACTGCCAGGCAGTCAGGGAGATGTGGCCTAGACACTTCATCTCATAATTTATAAACATAGCAATCAAAATACAGAGTTTAATAGTAGAATAGTTTTAATGGTCCTGGAGGATGTAGTCCCCACCTTCATTTAACAGAGTGCATGTCAGGACACCTACCTGAAGGTCAGTGCAGACCTCCTCCCTAACATCCTAGAGTCCTGCACCCTGGGTGTTGGCCACCTGAGCACTGGGGGTTCAACATCTTGATGAACAGGCCAGAGAAAGGGAGAGGGAGATGAAAAAGCAAAACTAAATCTGAACCGTGAAAGGAAAGTATCCAAGCAGGTTTTATTCCCCTGGTGGTAACTGTGTCAGCCCTCTACTTCCGGTCTGATCCCTCATTCCACATCTCTGGGTCCAGGCTAGGGGTACTACAGACAGGGCAGAGGATTTTTTTTTTTTTTTATTCTTACCTGCTCCTCAGTCAACTGAAAGCAGTTTGAGATAGGAATCATGTCTGGTTTAGGTTTCCATGTTGTAGACAACTCTGTAAGTTTCCAGAATGAATGCTGGAGCGTAGGGATTCCTGAAAATGCACAACAGTTTAAGAGAACCTCGGTGATCCACTGAGCCAGAGAGTCCTGCCAGCATGATAACTTGATTCAAGATCCTAATTTTAGGGGGAACTTTGGTCCAGGGTATAGGACTCTGCACTCCCACTGCCGGGGTCCTGAGTTTGATCCTTGATCAGGGAACTAGATCTCACAAGCCGAAATTAAGACCTGGCACAGCCAAAAGCAAAAACAAAACAGAAAAGCTCAGCAAACAGCTGTGCATTAAAAAAAATACCCTAATTTTAGAAAAACAGGTCATTTTGACTGTTGAGAAATTCTATGTCCATTAACAGGTATCATTTGAAGAAGATTGCTCTTGTGTTCAACTGACTTGGTCCTTGCCATTTAGAAACATTTATTTTTAATTGAAAGACAATTGGAACGCTACAGGTAAAAGGATGATACTAGAACACTTCCCAACACCGAACACAAAATAAACTCAAAATGCATTAACAACTTAAATTAAGGCCAGAATCCATAAAACCCTTAGAGGAAAACATAGGCAGTACACTCTTTGACATACATCACAGCACGATCCTCTTTGACCCACCTCCTAGAGTATTGGAAATAAAAACAAAAATAAACAAATTGGACTTAATTCAACTAAAAGTCACAGCATTGTTCCTGGGTTGACAGCACTGCCCTGAGAGCCTGTGTCAGGCAACCTCCCTCCCAGCTGTCTGAAGCCGCAGCATTGCCATGCCTTAGAATGGTTTATGTCAGTAAAGAACAATGTTTTGACTTCTCACCATAATACAGTCTTACTTTGCATAAGGTAAACCCAACCCTAGAGAAAACAAGCTATGAAATGACCATGTTAAATCTTCTTCTGGGTTCACTTCACTGGCACAAATAATTGCACAGGAAACCAGACCAATGGGCTGACAGACACTGAGCAAACAGTCCTTTCCACAGAGATTCCTGACTCCTTAATAAAACAAACAAACAGAAGACAGAGGAACGCCACGCACATGAGCCCCTGGAATGAAGAGTGCCCGGCTAACACATTAAGCATCTAAACTTGACATCCTAAAAAAAATGCTTGCTGCTAAGTCACTTCAGTCATGTCCGACTCTGTGCGACCCCATAGACGGCAGCCCACCGGGCTCCCCCGTCCCTGGGATTCTCCAGGCAAGAACACTGGAGTGGGTTGCCATTTCCTTCTCCAATGCATGAAAGTGAAGTCGCACAGTCATGTCCGACTCTTAGCGACCCCATGGACTGCAGCCTACCAGGCTCCTCCGTCCATGGGATTTTCCAGGCAAGAGTACTGGAGTGGAAATGCTTAGTTGAGTTAAAACCACTATGTGACAAGAAGTGAAACGATAGTGATTGTGTTTCAAGAACCAAGGTCCCTAATTAAGCTCACCTGTCCCTCATGAGGCTAAAGGGGTAAGGTTGCTGTCATCCAAGGATGGGCCAACTCCACCCCACTCTCCCCCTCAACCCCTGCCTTGCACTTATCTCTCTTTCTTTCTTTTTTCAACATTCCTCCTCTCTGGTACAGAGGTCAACAATTTTTAGGTATTTCAGAATCTCCGTTCTCCTCTTCTGTCTCAATCCCACAATGAGACAGCTGAACTATTTTTGGTAAATTCCTCATGCACTGGTGCCTAGAAGCTGCCTCCATGAAGTAAGCTGGGCAATGTTAGTGCTCATCTCATCTGTTTTCCTTATCTCTGTGCTACCTGATGTTCAAGGTCCAAAAATAGTTTTCCAATTGGAAGATCAACTCTACCATTATCAGTGAAAAGGAAGTCAGGTATTTTGCTTTTATTGTATTTTACAAAGCTGTCATTCCATGATAAATCAGGATAATAACCTTATCACTTAACTACACATTATTTGACATCTGCCTTAGATAAAATTTTCTCAAAGGCATGTTGACAGAGTCAACATGAATATAACTACTTCAGAGAAATGACTTGGGTTGAGGAGGAAGCACTTTCCATTCAGGGGGATCCTTCTCTGACCCATGGGAATCTTGGAGACACATGCAAGGAAGAAACCTGACTATTCCATCTAGAAATTGTAACTGGGGTTTCTTGCGAAGCTAGAGATACCTGTACCATGCAAAAAAATTATAGAAGTAATAATAGAATATTTCTCTAAGTACGCTTATGTTTAGGACTCTCTTCTTAGGGTCCTGTCCCATTCTCCTGTATGTACCCCACAAGCTATTAAGAGAAATAGGTCAGACCGCACTGTGGTGCAATTTTCACGATCACCACCAGAGGGCGGGACTTCATTCAGATGCGGTTCCTCATTGTATTCAGGAGCTGATTTCACTTGCCTGCTTTGTGGCCACAAAACAGAATATTGCTGCAGTACAGAAAGGGGCTCTCAGTTTCTGAGTGACGAGCTTCTGTAAAATCCAGATGAAGACTAGATTTGTTAGACTGGTGTATTCCAGGGAACAAGGATCGTTTTCTTTTGCAAACATGCATTCTGCCACTCACTCAGTTCTTCTGATCATCTTAATATTCAGTAAGTAACATTTTATGCTAAATGTTAATGATTTTTCACTTTCTTATAATTGTGTGTAAGCTTTATTTTTCTTCCCTGACTGAAAACTCCTCTCCTGTACATTTCTGCGATAACAAAGTGATTCTCTTCCAGGAAGGACCAATGGTGATTCAGTGAACCAGACAGAGGGCCCAGTGACTGTCTCAGAGGGGGCTCTCCTGACCCTGAACTGCACTTACCAGACTGCTAGTTTGGTTCCCTATCTTTTCTGGTACGTCCAGCATCTCAACAAAGCTCCTAAACTCCTCCTGAAGGGCTTAACTGCAGACAAGAAAGTAGAGCATGAAGGTTTTCAGGCCACTCTTGTTAAGAGTGACAGCTCCTTCCACCTGCAGAAACAGGCAGTGCAAGCATCAGACTCGGCTGTGTACTACTGTGCTCTGAGTGACACAGTGAGAGAGGGCTGCGGGGGAGCTGAGCACAAACCCAGAGTGCAAATGGGGCTCTGGCTGTGGGCAGCCCTGGAAGGGGTGTTGTTTCTCTCTCCAGAGGTACTGTCAAAGCACTTCCAGCTCTGATACTCAGAGCCAAGGACCTTGGAATTCTTGGATTGTCCTACAGAGGAATCTGGGGCAGAACAGTGTAAAGAGGATCCTAAGCGCTTTTCTCCAAAAATGCCTGTTTTCAACCCATCGACATCCCCCCTGATGGCATAGAATCCCTTAAAGTGACATTAACTCTTCAATGACAATTCAGATTATATATGCTGAAATATTTCACAATGTGTTAAGGAAAATTCCAGGGCACACTGTTGATGGATGACTGTGTGACCTGGAAGTTAGTCTCTGGTTTTTAAAATTCAGGCCATGATTGTGTATCCTGCTGAGTTTCACCTGCAGACACTCCATCTTCGGGGAATGGAGCTTTATTCTCTCTTTCCTTGACTTTTCCATCCCTTCTGGTTGCTCTAGAAATGCTGCTGCCTAAGTAAGTTCCAGGAGGAGAGTTTCTGAGAAGATATTCCTTCTGTCAAGGGCCCTGTGGATCGGAGCAGCCCACTCTGTAAATATCGCAGGTGTTGTGTGTATTGTTTGTATTCAAACTGGATACAGGATATTCTCTTTGCTAGTAACCTCATCTCAGGGAAATGAATGCCAAAGAATGTTCAAATTACCATACGATTGCACTCATTTCACATGCTAGCAAGAGTATGTTCAAAATCCATCAAGCTAGGCTTCAGCAGTACGTGAACCAAGAATTTCAGTTGTAGAATCTGGGTTTAGAAAAGGCAGAGGAACCACAGCAGATCCAATATCTGCTGGAAACAGAAAAAGCAAGGCGATTTAAAAAATAATCTATTTCTGTTTCATTGACTACGCTAAAGCCTTTGACTGTGTGGATCACAACCAACTGTGGAAAATTCTTAAAGAGATGGGGATACCCAAGAAACCTCTATGCAGGACAAGAAGCAACAGTTAGTACTGGGCATGGGACAATGACTGGTTCAAAATTGGGAAAGGAGTACGTCAAGGCTATATATTGTTTCCCTGCTTATTTAACTTATACGTGGAGTACATCATGTGAAATGCAGGGTTGGATGACTCATAAGCTGGAATCAAGATTGCCAGGAGAAATATCAACAACCTCAGATATGCGGATGATACAACTCTGATGGCAGAAAGTGAAAAGAAGCTAAAGAACCTGTTGATGCAGGTGAAAGAGGAGAGTCAAAAAGCTGGATTAAAGCTCAACATTAAAAAATCTAAGATTATGGCATCTGGTCCCATCACTTTATGGCAAATAGATGGGGAAAATGTGGAAACAGTGACGGATTTAATTTTCTTGGGCTTCAAAATCACTGCAAATGGTGACCACATCGATGAAATTAAAAGATTCTTGCTCCTTGGAAGAAAAGCTATGACCAACCTAGACAGCATATTAAAAATCAGAGACATTACTTTACCCACAAAGGTCCATATAGTCAGAGCTATGGTTTTCCCAGTAATCATGTATGGATGTGAGAGTTGGACCATAAAGAAGGCTGAGTGACAAAGAATTGATGCTTTCTGGCTGTGGTGTTGGAGAAGACTCTTGAGAGTCCCTTACTGCAAGGAGATCAAACCAGTCAATCCTAAAGGAGATCAATCCTGAATATTCATTGGAAGGACTGATGCTGAAGTTGAAGTTCCAATATTTTGGCCACCTGACGTGAAGAACCGATTCACTGGAGAAGACCCTGATGCTGGGAAAGATTGAGGGCAAGAGGATAAGGAGGTGACAGAGGATGATGGTTTGATGGCATCACTGACTCAATGGACATGAGTTTAGCAAACTCTGGGAGATAGTAAAGGACAGGGAAGGACACACAACTCCTGTAATATTTACAAAGTGAGCTGCTCTGATCCACAGGGCCCTTCAGAAGGAATATCTTGTCAGGAAGCTCTCCTCTTGGAGTTTACTCAGGCAGAGCATTTCTGGAGCAACCAGAAGGGATGGAAAAGTCAAGGAAAGAGAGAATAAAGCTCCTGGCATGCAGCAGTTCATGGGGTCGTAAAGAGTCAGACATGACCTAGGGACCGAACAGCAACAAAAACAGGGGAAATTAATTCATCAATCAGTCACATTTCAGACACATGGAAAAAGTGTTTATGTACTCTTACAATAAGCTATCTTGGCAGCAGAGTGAGCTTTTTCACCTGCTCAAGAAACTAGGAGAAAGTATCACCCCCTCCCAAAGCAAGAATATCTCCACACTCCTCTGCTCATGAGCAGGATGTGGAGCCACCTGGGTCAGTGCTCTGCGTCTCTGATACAATCATGCCCATTGCACAGAGAGTCCCCTCTGCATCTCTGCAGGCTGAATTCCTGTCTGCAGCTTCGAGGAGCAGACTTTCTGGAAGGACAGTGGTGGGCACAGCAGGTGGGAAGAGATGTCTGTTTTACTGCTGGGCAGTCTGTGAGATATGGCCAGGATACTGAATCATTGTCATTTCATAATTTATAGGCATGCGTGAGTTGCTCAGTGGTGTCTGACTCTTTTTGACCCCGTGGACTGTAGCCCACCAGGCTCCTCTGTCCATGTTTTCCAGGCAAGAATACTGGAGTGGGTTGCTATTCCCTTCTCCAGGGGATCTTTCTGACCCAAGGATTGAACCCTCATCTCCTCAATTAGCAGGCATATTATTTATCACTTAGCATCTGGGAAGCCCAATTTATTGGCAGAACTACTTAAATGCAGAATTTAACAGTTATAGTAGTTTTATGGTCTTGGCAGATGTAGTCACCATCATCACTTAGGGTGAATTTGGACACCCACCTGAAGGTAAGCACTGCCTTCCTCCCTAACATCCTAGAGTCCTGCACACTGGGTGCTGGCCACCTGTGCACTGGGGGTTCACATCTTAATAAAAATGCCTAGAAATGGAGAGGGAGATGAAAGACCAAAAATAAACCTTGATGGTGGGGAAATACAAGTATTCTAGCAGGTTTTATTTCCCTAGTGGTAACTCGCCAGTTCTCTGCTTCCAGTCTGATCCCTTATTTCACGTACTGGGGTCCAGGCTAGTGGGAGTACAGACAGGGCATAGGATTATTTTTTTTGCTCACCTGCTCCTCAATCAACTGAAAGGAATTTGAGGTAGGAATTGTGTCTGATTTTTGTTTCCACATTGTAGACAACCCTGTAAATTTCCAGAATGAATGCCGGAGCCTAGGGATTATTGAAAATGCACAAGAGTGTAAGAGAATCTAGGTGATCTGCTGAGCCAGAGAGTCCTGCCAACATGATAACTTCAACTCAAGATTCTAGTTTTAGGGGGAGGGTTGGTTCAGTGAGTAGGACTCTGTACTCACATTGCAGGAGGCCCAGGTTCGATCCCTGGTCAGGGAACTAGATCCCACAAGCCTAAACTAAGACCTGGCACAGACAAAAAACAAACAAAAAGAACAGCTCAGCAAACAGATTTGCATTAAAAATGATCCCAGCTTTGGTAAGAACTAAAAAAGTTCATTTTAACTGGTGAGAAAATCTCAGTAGGTGAAAAAGGCACATTTGAAGAAGACTGTTCTTGAGTTCAACTGACTTAGTCACAGCCACTGTTACTGGATTGACAACACTGAGCGCCTGTTTAAGGCAACCTCACAGCTGTCTGCAGCCAAAAAGTCACCAAGCCTTAAACTGGCTTATGTCACCAAAGAACAATGTTTTGACTTCTTACCATATTATAGCTAGACTTTGCATAAAGTAAACCCAATCCTAGAGAAAAGAACAAGCTATGAAATGACCCCATTAAATCTTCTGCTGGGTTCGCTTCACTGGCACAAATAATTGCACAACAAACTAGACAAACAGGCTGACAGACACTGAGCCAACAGTTCTTTCCATTGAGATCCCTGAATCCCTAAGAAAACAAACAAACAAACAAAAAAAACAAACAAACAGAAGACAGATCGATGCCACACACAAGCCTCAGGAATGAAGAGTGCCTGGCTAATATATTAAGCATCTAAACTTGACATTCTAAAAAAAATACTTAGTTGTGTTAAAACAACTATATGACAAGAGGTAAAAAGATGTTTCAAGAACCAGCTTACCTAAGTAAGGTCACCTGTCCCTCATGAGGCTAAAGGCTTAAGGTTGCTGTCATCCAAGGATGGTCC
The DNA here is from genome assembly GCF_029378745.1 of Bos indicus. NCBI lineage: Eukaryota > Metazoa > Chordata > Mammalia > Artiodactyla > Bovidae > Bos > Bos indicus. Next base: position 24,810,942 of record NC_091769.1, on the reverse strand, counting down.
AACTCGCCCCCCACTCTCCCCTCCAACCCCTGCCTTGTGCTTATCTCTGTATTTCTCTTTTTTTTGTCAACATTCGTCCTGTCTGGTACAGAGGTCCACAATTTTTAGGTATTTCAGGATCTCTGTTTTCCTATCCTGTCTCAATCCCACAATGAGACAGCTGCACTATTTGTGGTAAATCCCTCATGCACTGGTGCCTGGAAGCTGCCTCCATGAAGTAAGCTGGGCAATGTCAGTGCTCATCTCATCTGTTTTCCTTATCTCTGTGCTACCTGATGTTCAAGTCCAAAAATAGTTTTCCAATTGGAAGATCAACTCTACCATAATCAGTGAAAAGGAAGTCAGGTATTTTGCTTTTATTGTGTTTTACAAAGCTGTCATTCCATGATAAATCAGGATAATAACCTTATCACTTAACTACACATTATTTGACATGTGCCTTAGATAAAATTTTCTCAAAGGCATGTTGACAGAGTCAACATGAATATAACTACTTCAGAGAAATGACTTGTGTTGAGGAGGGAGCACTTTCCATTCAGGGGGATCCTTCTCTGACCCATGGGAATCTTGGAGACACATGCAAGGAAGAAACCTGACTATTCCATCTAGAAATTGTAACTGGGGTTTCTTGCGAAGCTAGAGATACCTGTACCATGCAAAAAATATGGAAGGAATAATAGAATATTTCCCTCAGCACGCTTATGTTTAGGACTCTTTTCTTAGGGTCCTGTCCCATTCTCCTTTATGTAATAACACAAACTATTATCAGGAGAAATAGGTCAGACAGGACTGTGGTGCAATTTTCACGATCACCACCAGAGGGCGAGGCTTCCTTCAGATGTGGTTCCTCATTGTATTCAGGAGCTGGTTTCACTTGCCTACTTTGTAGCCACAAGACAGAATACTGCTGCAGTACAGAAAGGGGCTCTCAGTTTCTGAGCGAGGAGCTTCTGTAACATCCAGCTGGAGACTAGATTTGTTAGACTGGTGTATTCCCGGGAACAAGGATCGTTTTCTTTTGCGAACATGCATTCTGCCACTCACTCAGTTCTTATGATCATCTTAATATTCAGTAAGTAATATTTTATTCTAAATGTTAATTATTTTTCACTTTCTTATAACTATAGGTATGTTATATTTTTCTTCTCTGACTGAAAACTCCTCCTGTACATTTCTATGATAACAAAGTGATTCTCTTCCAGGAGGGACCAATGGTGACTCAGTGAACCAGACAGAAGGCCCAGTGACTGTCTCAGAGGGGGCTCTCCTGACCCTGAACTGCACTTACCAGACTGCTTATTTGGCTCCCTATCTTTTCTGGTACGTCCAGCATCTCAACAAAGCTCCTAAACTCCTCCTGAAGGGCTTAACAGCAGACAAGAAAGTAGAGCATGAAGGTTTTCAGGCCACTCCTGTTAAGCGTGACAGCTCCTTCCACCTGCAGAAACAGGCAGTGCAAGCATCAGACTCGGCTGTGTACTACTGTGCTCTGAGTGACACAGTGAGAGAGGGCTGCGGGGGAGCTGAGCACAAACCCAGAGTGCAGATGGGGCTCTGGCTCTGGGCAGCCCTGCAAGGGGTTATTGTTTCTCTCTCCAGTGGGCTATGCTAGAGATATTGTCAAAGCACTTCCAGGTCTGCTCCTCAGAGCCAAGGACCTAGGAATTCTTCAGCTGCCCTACAGAGAGGAATCTGGAGCGGGACAGTGCAAAAAGGAATCTAAGAGCTTTTCTCCAGAAATGCCTGCTTTCAGCCCATCCACATCCCCCCAGATAGAATCCCTTAAAGTGACATTAGCTCTTCAATGACAATTCAGATTATATATGCTGAAATATTTCACAGTGTGTTAAGGAAAATTCCAGGGCATATTGTTGATGGATGACTGTGTGACCTGGAAGCTAGTCTCTGGTTTTTAAAATTCAGGCCAAGATTGTGTATACTGCTGAGTTTCACCTGCAGACACTCCATCTTCAGGGACTGGAGCTTTATTCTCTCTTTCCTTGACTTTTCCATCCCTTCTGGTTGCTCCAGAAATGCTGCTGCCTAAGTAAGTTCTGAGAGGAGAGTTTCTGACAATATTCCTTCTGTCAAGGGCCCTGTGGATCGGAGCAGCCCACTCTGTAAATATCGCAGGTGTTGTGTGTATTGTTTGTATTCAAACTGGGTACAGGATATTCTCTTTGCTAATAACCTCATCTCAGGGAAATAAATGCCAAAAAATGTTCAAATTACCATACAATTGCACTCATTTCACATGTTAGCAAGATTATGCTCAAAATCCTCCAAGCTAGGCTTCAGCAGTATGTGAACCAAGAACTTTAGATGTACAAGCCAAGTTTAGAAAAGGCAGAGGAACCAGAGATCAAATTACCAACACCAGCTGGATCACAGAAAAAAGCAAGGGAATTAAAAAAAATCTACTTCTGTTTCATTGACTATGCTAAAGCCTTTGTGTGGATCACAACCAACTGTGGAAAATTCTTAAAGAGATGGAAATACCCAAGAAACCTGTATGCAGGACAAGAAGCAAGAGTTAGTACTGAACATGGAACAATCAGATCAGATCAGATCAGTCGCTCAGTCGTGTCCGACTCTTTGCAACCCCATGAATCGCAGCATGCCAGGCCTCCCTGTCCATCATCAACTCCCGGAGTTCACTCAGACTCATGTCCATCCAGTCAGTGATGCCATCCAGCCATCTCATCCTCTGTCGTCCCCTTCTCCTCTTGCCCACAATCCCTCCCAGCATTAGAGTCTTTTCCAATGAGTCAACTCTTTGCATGAGGTGGCCAAAGTACTGGAGTTTCAGCTTTAGTATCATTCCTTCCAAAGAAATCCCAGGGATGATCTCCTTCAGAATGGACTGGTTGGATCTCCTTGCAGTCCAAGGGACTCTCAAGAGTCTTATCCAACACCACAGTTCAAAAGCATCAGTTCTTCGGTGCTCAGCCTTCTTCACAGTCCAACTTTCACAACCATACATGACCACAGGAAAAACCATAGCCTTGACTAGACAGACCTTTGTTAGCAAAGTAATGTCTCTGCTTTTGAATACGCTATCTAGGTTGGTCATAACTTTCCTTCCAAGGAGTAAACGTCTTGTGATTTCATGGCTGCAGTCACCATCTGCAGTGATTTTGGAGCCCAGAAAAATAAAGTCTGACACTGTTTCCACTGTTTCCCCATCTATTTCCCATGAAGTGATGGGACCAGATGCCATGATCTTCATTTTCTGAATGTTGAGCTTTAAGCCAACTTTTTCACTCTCCACTTTCACTTTCATCAAGAGGCTTTTTAGTTCCTCTTCACTTTCTGCCATAAGGGTGGTGTCATCTGCATATCTGAGGTTATTGATATTCCTCCCGGCAATCTTGATTCCAGCTTGTGTTTCTTCCAGTCCAGCATTTCTCATGATGTACTCTGCATATAAGTTAAATAAACAGGGTGACAATATTCAGCCTTGACGTACTCCTTTTCCTATTTGGAACCAGTCTGTTGTTCCATGTCCAGTTCTAACTGTTGCTTCCTGACCTGCATACAAATATCTCAAGAGGCAGATGGAACAATGGACTGGTTCAAATTTGGAAAAAGAGTAGTTCAAGGCTGTATATCGTCACCCTCGTTATTTAACTTATATGCAGAGTACACCATGCGAAATGCTGGGTTGGATGATTCACAAGCTGGAATCAAGTTTGCCAGGAGAAATATTAACAATCTCAAATATGCAGATGGTATCACTCTAATGGCAGAAAGCGAAGAGAACTAGGTGAAGGGTGAAAGAGGAGAATGAAAAAGCTGAATTAAAACTCAACATTTAAAAACAGATTATGGCATCCGGTACCATCACTTTATGGCAAATAGATGGGGGAAAAGTAGAAACAATGACAGATTTTATTTTCTTCAGTTCCAAATTCACTGCAGATGGTGACTGCAGCCATGAAATTAAAAGACGCTTGATCCTTGGAAGAAAAGACGTGACAAACCTAGACAGTGTATTAAAAAGCAGAGACATTACTTTACCGACAAAGGTCCCTGTAGTCAGAGCTATGGTTTACCCAGTAATCATGTATGGATGTGAGAGTTCGATCATAAAGAAGGCGAAGCGGCATTCTTGAATCTGGAATTCTGATGCAGTTACCACCAGTGGAATAAAACCTGCTAGAATACTGAAACTGAATCTCCAATTCTTTGGCCACCTGATTGTGAAGAACCGATTCACTGCAGAAGACACTGATGATGGGAAAGGTTGAGGGCAAGAGGAGAAGAAGGCGACAAAGGATCAGATGACTGGATGGCATCACTGACTCAATGGACATGAGTTTGAGAAAACTCTGGGAGATAGTGAAGGACAGGGAAGCCTGACGTGCTGCAGTTCCTGGAGTCGTAAAGAGTGAGACATGATCTAGGGACTGAACAACAGCAAAAGCAGGGAAAATTAATTCATCAGTCAGTCATGTTTCAGACACATGAGAGAAGTATTTACGTACTCTTACAATAAGATATCTTGGCAGTGGAGTGGGTTTTTCATCTGCTCAAGAGACTAGGAGAAATTACCACCCACTGACCAAGCAGGAACATCTCCACACTCCTCTGCTTATAAGCGGGAATGCGGAGCCACTTTGGTCACTCTCTGTGTCTCTGCTACAATTGTGCCCATTGCACAGAGTATCCCCTCATCTTTTCAGGCTGAACTCCTGCCTGCACCTTCCGGGAGCAGACTTTCTGGAAGGACAGTGGTGGGCACAGCAGGTGGGAAGATATGAATGTTTATTGCTGGGCAGTCTGTGAGATGTGGCCAGGATACAGAATAACTGTCACTTCATAATTTATAGGCATGTGTGTATTGTGTCTGGTGCTCAGTTGCTAAGTGGCATCCGACTCTGTGCAATCCTGTGGACTGTAGCCCACCAGGCTCCTCTGTCCATGGAATTTTCCAGGCAAGAATACTGGAGTGGGTTGCTGTTTTCTCCTCCAGGGGATCTTCCTGACCCAGGGATTGAACCCTCATCTCCTCAATTGGCAGGCAGATTCTTTACTGCTGAGCTACTGGGGAAACCCAATTTATAGACACAATTACTTAAATGCAGAGTTTAATAGTTATAGTAGTTTTATGGTCTTGGCAGATGTAGTCACCATCATCACTTAGGGTGATTCTGGACACCCACCTGAAGGTAAGCACTGTCTTCCTCCCTGACATCCTAGAGTCCTGCACACTGGGTGCTGGCCACCTGAGCACTGGGGCCTCAACAGCTTAATAAAGAGGCCACAGAAATGGAGAGGGAGATGAAGGATAAAAAATAAATCTTAATGGTGGGGAAATAAAGTATTCTAGCAGGTTTTATTCCCCTGGTGGTAACTGCATCAGCTCTCTACTTCCAGTCTGATCCCTCATTTCACATATTGGGGTCCAGGCTAGTGGGAGTAAAGACAGGGCATAGGATATATATATACATATATAAAATCATAAGTCACTCAGTCGTGTCCAACTCTTTGTGACCCCATGGACTGGAACCTACCAGGCTCCTCCTTCCATGGGATTTTTCAGGCAAGGGTACTGGAGTGGGTTGCCATTTCCTTCTCCAGGAGATCTTCCCAACCCAGGCATTGAACTTGGGTTTCACGCATTGTAGGCAGATGCTTTACCATCTGAGCCACCAGGGAATTAGTGTGTATGTGTATATATATATATATACCCACATGCTCCTCAACCAACTGAAAGCAATTTGAGACAGGAATTGTATCTGATTTTGGTTTCCACATTGCAGACAACCCTGTAAATTTCCAGAATGAATTCTGGAAGCTAGGGATTACTGAAAATGCACAAGAGTGTAAGAGAATCTAGGTGATCTGATGAACCAGAGAGTCCTGCCAGCATGATAACTTCAACTCAAGATTCTAATTTTAGGGGGAGGGTTGGTTCAGTGAGTAGGACTCTGCATTCACATTTCAGGAGGCCCAGGTTTGATCCCTGGCCAGGTAACTAGATCCCACAAGCCTAAACTAAGACCTGGTGCAGACAAAAAACAAACAAAAAGAACAGCTCAGCAAACAGATGTGCATTAAAAATGATCCCAGTTTTGGTAAGAACTAACAAAATTCATTTTAACTAGTGAGAAAATCTCTGTAGGTGAAAAAAGCACATTTGAAGAAGACTGTTCTTGAGTTCAACTGTCTTAGTCACAGCCATTGTTACTGGATTGACAACACTGCCCTGAGAGCCCGTGTAAGGCAACCTCACAGCTGTCTGCAGCCACACATTCCCATGCCTTAAAATGGTTTATGTCAGCAAAGAACAATGGCAACAATTCTTACCATAATATAGTCAGACTTTGCATAAAATAAACCCTATCCTGGAGAAAAGAACAAGCTATGAAATGACCCCATTAAATCTTCTGCTGGGTTCGCTTCACTGGCACAAGTAATTGCACAAGAAACTATGCAAACAGGCTGACAGACACTGAGCCAGCAGTTCTTTCCATTGAGATCCCTGAATCCCTAAGGAAACAAACAAACAGAAGACAGATCGATGCCACACATGAGCTTCAGGAATGAAGAGTGCCCGGCTAATATACTAACCATCTAAACTTGACATTCTAAAAAAAAAAAAAAATACTTAATTGAATTAAAGCAAGAATGTGACAAGAGGTAAAAAGATGTTTCAAGAACCAGGTTACCTAAGTAAGGTCACCTGTCTCTCATGAGACTAAAGGGGTAAGGTTGCTGTCATCCAAGGATGGTCCAACTCCCGCCCCCCCCCCACCCTCTCCCCCCCAAGTCCTGCCTTGCACTTAACTCTCTCTCTTTCTTGGTCAGCATTCCTCCTCTCTGGTACAGAGGTCCACAATTTTTAGGTATTTCAGGATCTCCTTTCTCCTATCCTGTCTCAATCCCACAATGAGACAGCTGCATTATTTTTGGTAAATCCCTCATGCACTGGTGCCTAGAAGCTGCCTCCATGAGGTAAGCTGGGCAATGTTAGTGCTCATCTGTTTTCCTTATCTCTGTGCTACCTGATGTTCAAGGTCCAAAAATAGTTTTCCAATTGGAAGATCAACTCTACCATTATCAGTGAAAAAGAAGTCACGTATTTTATTTTTGTTGTTTTACAAATATGTCATTCCATGATAAATCAGCATAATAACCTTATCACTTAACTGCACATTATTTGACACCTGCCTTACAAAAAATTTTCTCCACTGCATGTTGACAGAGTCAACATGAATATAACTACTTCAGAGAAATGACTTGGGTTGAGGAGGAAGCACTTTCCATACAAAGGGATCCTTCTCTGACCCATGGGAATCGGAGACACATAAAAGGAAGAAACCTCTGACTATTCCATCTAGAAATTGTAACTGGGGATTCTTGTGAAGCTAGAGATACCTGTACCATGCAAAAAATTATGGAGGGAATAATAGAATATTTCCCTAAGCACGCTTATGTTTAGGACTCTTTTCTTAGGGTCCTGTCCCCTTCTCCTGTTTGTACCCCACAAGCTATTATCAGGAGAAATAGGTCAGACAACACTGTGGTGCAATTTTCACGATCACCACCAGAGGGCGGGGGCTTCCTTCAGATGCGGTTCCTCATTGTATTCAGGAGCTGGTTTCACTTGCCTGCTTTGTAGCCACAAGACAGAATATTGCTGCAGTACAGAAAGGGGCTCTCAGTTTCTGAGCGAGGAGCTTCTGTAACATTCAGATGCAGTCTAAATTTATTAGATTTGTGTATTGCAGGTAACAAGGATCGTTTTCTTTTGCGAACATGCATTCTGCCACTCACTCAGTTCTTCTGATCATCTTAATATTCAGTAAGTAACATTTTATTCTAAATGTTAATGATTTTTCACTTTCTTATAATTGTGGGCAAGTTTTATTTTTCTTCTCTGACTGAAAACTCCTCTCCTGTACATTTCTACGATAACAAAGTGATTCTCTTGTAGGAGGGACCAATGGTGACTCAGTGAACCAGACAGAAGGCCCAGTGACTGTCTCAGAGGGGGCTCTCCTGACCCTGAACTGCACTTACCAGACTGCTGATTCAGCTCCCTTTCTCTTCTGGTACCTCCAGCATCTCAACAAAGCTCCTCAATTCCTCCTAAAGGGCTCAATGTCAGACCAGAACCCAAAGAGTAAAGATTTTCAGGCCACTCTTGTTAAGCGTGACAGCTCCTTCCACCTGCAGAAACAGGCAGTGCAAGCCTCAGACTCGGCTGTGTACTATTGTGCTCTGAGTGACACAGTGAGAGAGGGCTGTTGGGGAGCTGAACACAAACCCAGAGTGCAGATGGGGCTCTGGCTGCGGGCAGCCCTGCAGGGGGGTTGTTGTTTCTGTCTTAGGTGTTTTATGCTAGCTGTGTTGTTGTTTATCTACTAAGTCATGTCCGACTCTTTTGTGACCCTATGACTGTAGTGGACTCTTCTGTCCATGGGATTTCCCAGGCAAGAAGACTGGAGTGGGTTGCCATTTCTTTCTCCTGGGAATTATCCCGACCCAGGAATGGTACCTGTGTCTCCTGTTTGGCAGGCAGATTCTTTACCACTGAGCCACCTGGGAAGCCCCTTTTTTTATGCCAGAGACATTTTCAAAGTACTTCCAGCTCTGAAGCTCAGTGCCAAGAACCCTGCAATTCTTGGATTGGTCTACAGAGAGGACTCTGGGAGGAATAGTGAAAAGAGGAATCTAAAAGGCCTTCTCCAGAAATGCCCGTTTTTAGCCCAGTCACATTTCTCTGGATGGCATAGAATTCCTGGAAGTGATATTAACTCTGTTCAATGACAGTTCAGTTGGTAGATGCTGAAATATGTCACAACCTGTTGATGAAAACTCCCAGGGCACCTCGTTCATGGATGATTTATGACCTTGAAGCTACTGTCTAATTTTTATAATTCAGACCAAAATTTTGTGTCTTGCTGAGTTTCACCTGCAGACACTCCATCTTTAGTGACTGGGACCTTTACACTCTCTTCCACTGACTTTTCCAACTCCTATGGTTTGTTGCTCAAAAAATGCTGCTGCTGTGAGTTCCATGAAGATGGTTTCCTCAGAAGATATTCCTTCTGTCAATGGCCCTGTGAGTCAGAGCAGACTAGTCAGTGAACATTTTGTGCATGAGGTGTCTTGCCTCTATGTTGGTGACACAGCTCCACCCTCATCTTGTCATCATGGCAGCTCTTTACAGAATGCTAGGTTATGATCCCAATTCTGGTCTTGAGGATCTGTGCTGTGAGACGTTCTGGACATAAACATGACCACATAACCTGACATATTATCTTCATTGCTGTATTGAGGCCTCTGATCCTTTTGAAACGTGTCAAATTCAGTGACCAAGGAAACACTCTGTCCATTAGTGAAAAGAGGGCACATGGACATTTGTTGACCCATATTTTAAATTCTTGACATATTCACAATGTTCCCACAGCAGAGGAGCAGAAAACAAAGAAATGAGTGGCTCTCACTGAAACTTGCAATGAATGAAACTTTCCGAGAGAAATTCATCCTGGCATTCTGGAGGTCTCTGAAACTCACCTGTCCTTTATCCCTCTTGTATGATTCTGTGGGACTGACAGGTACAGATGAAGGTTTTGCAGAGCATGATCCTTCTTTGATTTCAGAGGCTCTTCTAAAGAAAAAAAAATGAAATTGCAGAATCAAGTTTCTTGGGCCTAGGACACTAAGGGATCCTGAAATACAAGCTGAAGTTGCTTCATGGTAAAGTGACTTCACTTTCACTTTTCACTTTCATGCATTGGAGAAGGAAAAGGCAACCCACTCCAGTGTTCTTGCCTGGATAATCCCAGGGACGGGGGAGCCTGGTGGGCTGCCGTCTATGGGGTCCCACAGAGTCGGACACGACTGAAGCGGCTTAGAGCAGCAGCAGCAAACCCTCTTCATAAATTTTACCCTCCTCTTTAAGATCAAAGCATTATAACCATCTTATTTTGTCCTGATATTGGCAGGTTAGAACCCACCAGGACTCTTTCTGTCCCAGCACTTGACCCGTAATTAATATGAGCATTTTCAGCTCTATCACTTTTTAAATAACAGCTTTATAAAGATAATTCACATATCATCAACTTCACGCTTTTAACTGTACAATTGAGTGGTTTTTAGCATGTTCACAGAGTTGTGAAGTCATCAGTACTATGGGATTCCAGAACACCACCCCAGGAAGAAACTTGGTACCCATTAGCAGTCACTCCCGTTACTGTTTCCCCCAGAAACTGGCATCCACTCCTCTGTTCTCTGTCTCTATGGATTTGACGGTTCTGGGCATTTCCTAGAGATAGAATCAGATCGCATATGACTGTTGGTACCTGTCTTCTTTCACCTAGCAGAATCTCTCCATGGCATGTCTCCATATCATTTCTTCACTACTCCTTATGGTCACTTAATAGGCTGCTCTGTGATACCACCTATTCTCCTTATCCATTCTTCACTTAAAGAATGATTGTGTTGTTTTGGAAACATTTTGGTTATTTCCACTTTTTAGCTCTTATAAATAATGCTGGTATGAGCACTCATGTGCAGGAGCTCTATTGCTCTAAATGAATGTACTTTCAGCTAGAGGTTTCACTTTTTGTGTTTTCATATTTGTTTCATTTCATTTTGCTTTATTTGGTATCAACATTTCCTTATGGCTGTAAAATGAGTAAGTACAAGAGAAAATGCTCTTTAAAATGATGATTTAATGCTTACATGGGATATAATCATTCCAAGCTATACCTGCATTCATTCAGGAACACTTTTTGAGCACATACTCATATATGTCAGTCACATGAATAAGTGTTGAGAATATAGTATACATGACCAAGTCTCCTGCTTTAGGACTGTATTGCTTTAAGACACCACAGGTGTCTTAAAGTAATGTTTCTTTCACAAATCACTTTATTCACTCACTGAGCTCTGTATGTCCCCAATATGTGACATTGACAGATTTATGGGCAATGGGCTAAGCATTTTAAATCCCTCTCCACCTCTTCAGGTAGATACTAGGAAACTTCCAATTTACAAATGACAAAATTGAGGTGTAGAGATGTTTGGTAACTTAATCAAGGTTACATAACCAGTTAGGACCAGAACTTGGGTAGGATGTCAGTCATTCTGAGGCATGACTAATATTCATAAAAGCTAATTGATAGAACCATCATGAAATCTGTTTTTTTTTTTGTTGTTGTTGTTGTTAAACACCATTGCCTTCTTAGAATTTTATACTTTTTGAAATTTTCATTTGATGAAAAATAAGTTAATGCAGTAATGAAAACTGTACTTTACTCAATGGGCAATCACAGGAGTCTGTATATATTCCTGAACACTGAAGCCAAAAAAATTGCAGTCATCATCTTTTATGTCTTTGAACGTAAAGTTGCTCAGATTCTCTGTGATTGAATAACCTGCTTATTCCAGGGCTTATAGCTGAGCCTCAGTAGCCATATTAAAGAGGATATACATTACAGGTCTTTGCCATGACAATGAGGAATATTTTTCAAATAAAAAAAAACCCCTTCGTGTGGCAAATATATCTCCTCATTGGGACTGTTATGCTATGATGTATATCTTATTAAAGCAAATCCTTTTTTTTAGACAATTAGTAAATATGGGTCTGGGCTTCCCTGGGGGCTCAGTGGTAAAGAATCCACTTGCCAAAGCAGAAGATCTTCTTCAGGATGAGTAAGATCCCTGGGTTGAGCAGATCCCCTGGAGAAGGATATAGCAACCCACCCCAGTATTCTTGTCTGGGAAATCCCATGGACAGAGGAGCCTGGTGGGTTACAGTTCATGGGGTTGCAAAGAGTTGGGCTCAAGGTAGTGACTAAACAGCATCAAATATGGGTATGATGAGGAAGTTTCATTGATTTTTCTAAGCACATTAGTAATTTGTGCCAAAGCAGAAACTTTCAAAGGCAATTTTCTCTCAATAAAGAAGCCTAAAATCTAGTGTTTGCTTTAGTGGCTTCAAGAATTTCTAGGGTTTTCAATTGAAAGCTACCTGATGAAGCTGAGAGGGAGGGTTAAAAGAATGCTGGTCCATCTTCCTCTCTAGCATTAAGCAGATTGATTTATCAAGAATTCTCCAGGTCAGAATACTGGAGTAGGTAGTCATTCCCTTCTCCAGGGGACCTTCTCAACCCAGGGATCAAACCCAGGTCTTCCACATTGCAGGTGGATTCTTTACCAGCTGAGCCACCAGGCAAAGCCCTTATGAAGAACAATAACATTTAAAATGTTGATGACCTTGGTCTTACATGTTCTCATGGACCTATGTCTAGAACAGTGAGACACAACTCCCAATATTTAAGATGGCAAAGACTTTTAAGACTATGATGCAGGGAACAGATGTCAGTGGAGATTGAACTCTGCTGGCATTTCTAACAGGATTTCTATTGCTTTTGATAATGCTTTGGCTCTGGATTTGTGTATTTTTAGGGTTTTCCCTATCCCAATTTCCACCACAATTAATGTGTGGTTGGAAGTGTTGAGGGTGATTCAGAAATATATGTATTGAGTTTTAACAAGAGTTCTTATATTTAGGCAGTGGCTAAAATTTTCTGAATTTACTTTTGTTTACACACACACATACATGTAAATTGTGATCACATATACATGTATTACTCCTTCTGCTGCTATTTAACATGGCACACAGTTGACAGATTTTGTGACACAGAGGCATGATATGAAATCACTCATAGACAACAAAATATTTCACAGGTAACTTTTACCAGATTCTATAGGAGGCGGGAACAGAGATTGAAGCGAAAAATTCTGCCTTTCTGTTAAGAGTCGAAATCCCAGTGTTACTTTTGATTCTCTCATCCAAAGGAGAATGAACTGAACATGATTCCGTTTTACCACTGTTTATTTCTAGTCTGATAGTGTTCTGATTCGACAAACTGATGTGTAGAAGTCTAACATTTCCCTCCTATGAAGGAAGTGTGTGACACGACACAGACAAACGGCCCTCCAGCTGCTGACTCGGTTTCCTGCGGGGGGCAGAAGCATCACACAGCCCAGGAGCTCTGCCTGGACCTCTTGAGCACAGGGTGCAGAATTCAGATCTGGATCTGAAATGGAGCAGAGGCCACGTCACTGTAGGGAGGAGCTGCCCATATGCTGGTTGCCAGTGTGCGGAGGACAGGCACAGCCTCTGTCTGTCTTGGTGAGGGTGGCCACACACAGGACTCATGCTCCTCTCTCAGTGCCAAGGTTGTGGGGAGGGCAGACCATTGTTACCTGATGCATCTTGAAAGGGAGAGGAATGGGCAATGGAATCGGGGCATTATGTCCTAAGCTACTTCATCCCCTATACCATCATGGTTGTAAGTAAAGGCTCTTTCCTGCAGGATCCAGCATGACCCAGAAGGTAACTCAAACCCAGTCTGCACTTTTTGTGGTGGAGAAGTAGGCTGCAACCTTGGACTGTGTATATGAAGCTGGTAGTTATGGTTATTATTTAAAAATCAGACATCACATTGAAAACTGGATTTCTAGCTTCTCTATAAAAATATCTAAGAGTACAACATCCTCTGGGGTAGAGGTCAAAAGTCATGTTTGATTGCATAACGCCTTTGATATAGACTCATTTTTTCTCTAAAAATCTATGCAGATTTACCATTCACAACATGAATAGCCCAAAAATAAAAATTTAAATTATTAGTCCTAATATAGAAGCTGATCCACAAAGCAAACAAATCTGAATTAACATCTCATGGAAATATACCTGTTTTTTTCCCTGTGATTTTTATCATCACAGCATGGATCCCAGTGTGAGAAATTTCAGTATAGTTTATTCATTAATTCTTAGTTTCCTGGTAAGCACTGGGGAAACATTAGTTGGCAAGACAGATGTGAGGTCTGCTTTGATGGAGCTCATGTTCCAGGGGGCTGTAGTGGTGTCCAGTACAGGAACGTAGGCATAAAGACATTTAATATCATCCTTAATAAAATGATGAATTGAAATTAGCTGGATTCAAACCCTGTCATCTGCATCACAGCATGACTTCTGAGGTACTCCTTAGCCTCTCTTGGCATCAGTTTCTTCATATGTAAAATGGCAATAATAGAACCTACTTCATGGACTTAAGAATCAAAATCATCTATACATCTCTATCTGTTTAAAATCATTATAAAATTATTAGTGTATAGGAATGCAAGGGATTTCTGTGTGTTGATTTTATATCCTGCAACTTTACTGTAGTCATTGATTATTTCTAGTAATTTTCTGGTGGACTCTTTAGGGTTTTCTATGTAGAGGATCATGTCATCTGCAAATAGTGAGAGTTTTACTTCTTCTTTTCCAATTTGGATTCCTTTTATTTCTTTTTCTGCTCTGATTGCTGTGGCCAAAACTTCCAAAACTATGTTGAATAGTAATGGTGAAAGTGGGCACCCTTGTCTTGTTCCTGACTTTAGAGGAAATGCTTTCAATTTTTCACCATTGAGGATAATGTTTGCAGTGGGTTTGTCATATATAGCTTTTATTATGTTGAGGTATGTTCCTTCTATTCCTGCTTTCTGGAGAGTTTTTATCATAAATGGGTGTTGAATTTTGTCAAAGGCTTTCTCTGCATCTATTGAGATAATCATATGGTTTTTATTTTTCAATTTGTTAATGTGGTGTATTACATTGATTGATTTGCGGATATTGAAGAATCCTTGCATCCCTGGGATAAAGCCCACTTGATCGTGATGTATGATCTTTTTAATGTGTTGTTGGATTCTGATTGCTAGAATTTTGTTAAGGATTTTTGCATCTATGTTCATCAGTGATATTGGCCTGTAGTTTTCTTTTTTTGTGGGATCTTTGTCAGGTTGAAAGAGAAATTAAGGAAACAATTCCATTCACCATTGCAACGGAAAGAATAAAATACTTAGGAATATATCTACCTAAAGAAACTAAAGACCTATATATAGAAAACTATAAAACACTGGTGAAAGAAATCAAAGAGGACACTAATAGATGGAGAAATATACCATGTTCATGGATTGGAAGAATCAATATAGTGAAAATGAGTATACTACCCAAAGCAATTTATAGATTCAACGCAATCCCTATCAAGCTACCAACAGTATTCTTCACAGAGCTAGAACAAATAATTTCACAATTTGTATGGAAATACAAAAAACCTCGAATAGCCAAAGCGACCTTGAGAAAGAAGAATGGAACTGGAGGAATCAACCTACCTGACTTCAGGCTCTACTACAAAGCCACAGTTATCAAGACAGTATGGTACTGGCACAAAGACAGAAATATTGATCAATGGAATAAAATAGAAAGCCCAGAGATAAATCCACGCACATATGGACACCTTATCTTCGACAAAGGAGGCAAGAATATACAATGGATTAAAGACAATCTCTTTAACAAGTGGTGCTGGGAAATCTGGTCAACCACTTGTAAAAGAATGAAACTGGACCACTTTCTAACACCATACACAAAAATAAACTCAAAATGGATTAAAGATCTAAACGTAAGACCAGAAACTATAAAACTCCTAGAGGAGAACATAGGCAAAACACTCTCCGACATACATCACAGCAGGATCCTCTATGACCCACCTCCCAGAATATTGGAAATAAAAGCAAAAATAAACAAATGGGACCTAATTAACCTTAAAAGCTTCTGCACATCAAAGGAAACGATTAGCAAGGTGAAAAGACAGCCTTCAGAATGGGAGAAAATAATAGCAAATGAAGCAACCGACAAACAACTAATCTCAAAAATATACAAGCAACTCCTACAGCTCAACTCCAGAAAAATAAACGACCCAATCAAAAAATGGGCCAAAGAACTAAATAGACATTTCTCCAAAAAAGACATACAGATGGCTAACAAACACATGAAAAGATGCTCAACATCACTCATTATCAGAGAAATGCAAATCAAAACCACTATGAGGTACCATTTCACACCAGTCAGAATGGCTGCGATCCAAAAGTTTACAAGCAATAAATGCTGGAGAGGGTGTGGAGAAAAGGGAACCCTCTTACACTGTTGGTGGGAATGCAAACTAGTACAGCCACTATGGAGAACAGTGTGGAGATTCCTTAAAAAACTGGAAATAGAACTGCCTTATGATCCAGCAACCCCACTGCTGGGCATACACACTGAGGAAACCAGAAGGGAAAGAGACACGTGTACCCCAATGTTCATCGCAGCACTGTTTATAATAGCCAAGACATGGAAGCAACCTAGATGTCCATCAGCAGATGAATGGATAAGAAAGCTGTGGTACATATACACAATGGAGTATTACTCAGCCATTAAAAAGAATACATTTGAATCAGTTCTAATGAGGTGGATGAAACTGGAGCCTATTATACAGAGTGAAGTAAGCCAGAAGGAAAAACATAAATACAGTATACTAACGCATATATATGGAATTTAGAAAGATGGTAACAATAACCCGGTGTACGAGACAGCAAAAGAGACACTGATGTATAGAACAGTCTTATGGACTCTGTGGGAGAGGGAGAGGGTGGGAAGATTTGGGAGAATGGCAATGAAACATGTAAAATATCATGTAGGAAACGAGTTGCCAGTCCAGGTTCGATGCACGATGCTGGATGCTTGGGGCTGTTGCACTGGGACGGCCCAGAGGGATGGTATGGGGAGGGAGGAGGGAGGAGGGTTCGGGATGGGGAACACATGTATACCTGTGGTGGATTCATTTTGATATTTGGCAAAACTAATACAATTATGTAAAGTTTAAAAATAAAATAAAATTGGAAGAATAAAAAAAAAAAATAAATAAATAATAAAAAAAAAATAAATAAAGATATCTAAGAAATTGCACAAAAGAAAAAAAAAATAAAATCATTATAAAATTAAATTATATAGAAACACACTTGCCTGTGTGTTTTATAGAAATAAAATTTTAAGCACAGGTACATATTATGGCATCTTGATACAGCAGGGATCACTCACTGATGACCATTATTAATATAAAAGGCAGAGTTTCCTCCAGTACCTACATCAGATTTTCATTCATGTCATTTTTTTTTAATAACACAAAGTTTCTCCTTACTTTTCATTTTATTTTATTTTTTAACTTTACAATATTGTATTGGTTTTGCCATATGTCAACATGAATCCACCACAGGTATACACGTGTTCCTCATCCTGAACCATCCTCCCTCCTCCCTCCCCATACCATCCCTCTAGGTTGTCTCAGTGCAAGAGCCCCAAGCATCCAGTATCGTGTATCGAACATGGACTGGTAACTCATTTCATATATGATATTATACATGTTTCAATGTTATTCTCCCAAAGCATCCCACCGTCTCCCTCTCCCACAAAGTCCAAAAGACTTCTATACATCAGTGTCTCTTTTGCTGTCTCGTATACAGGGTTATCGTTACCATCTTTCTAAATTCCATATATATGCATTAGTATACTGTATTGGTGTTTTTTTTTTTTTTTTTCTGGCTTATTTCACTCTGTATAATAGGCTCCAGTTTCATCCACCTCATTAGAACTGATTCAAATGTATTCTTTTTAATGGCTGAGTAATACTCCATTGTGTATACGTACCACAGCTTTCTTATCCATTCATCTGCTGATGGACATCTAGGTTGCTTCCACATCCTGGCTATTATAAACAGAGCTGCAATGAACACTGGGGTACACGTGTCTCTCTCAATTCTGGTTTCCTCAGTATGTATGCCCAGCAGTGGGATTGCTGGATCATAAGGCAGTTCTATTTCCAGTTTTTTAAGGAATCTCCACACTGTTCTCCATAGTGGCTGTACTAGTTTGCATTCCCACCAACAGTGTAAGAGGGTTCCCTTTTCTCCACACCCTCTCCAGCATTTATTGCTTGTAGACTTTTGAATTGCAACTTCCATCCCAGGAAGGGAGTCTTAAAAAGAGAGAAGTTCCCAAACACCAGGAAACACTCTCACTGCTGAGTCTGTGCCGAGCCTTGGAAGCACAGAGGGCAACATAACAGGGAGGAAAAATAAATAAACAATTAAAACTCATAGATTGCGAGCCCTATGGTAACTCCCCCAGCGGAGAAGCAGTGCAGATGCCTGCATCCCCACTAGCAAGCGGGGGCTGAGCAGGGAGGCACGGGCTGCATTGCTTAGAGTAAGGCTCTGGCCTGAATGCCCCGAGTGCTATCTGAGCGAACTAACTTGGGCTAGCAAACCAGACTGTGGGCTAGATATGATGCGAAAAGCCAGCCCTAACCTAAGACACCGCCAGGCCCTCCCACAGAACAAAGGACTGAACAGAGATAGCCAGCTGCAGGCCACCCCCCTCCGGTGACAGGCAGCCAGAGCCAGAAGGGGGCAATCACAGCCCCAGAGAGACATTATCTACAAAACTGTAAGCAGGCTTCTTTGCTAACTAAGACTTCTTGGGGTTCTGCATGGTCAACATCCGCCTGAGAAGGTGCGCTGGTTGTACACCCAGAAAACCAAGCGGCGGGGAGGCGATAAGTTACAGCGACCGTGCTCGCCAAACACCTCATCACCTGAGCTTCTCAGACCTGGGAAGGGCACAAAACGCAGGCCCAACGGAGTCTGTGCCTCTGAGGACTACCTGAGTGCCTGAACCTGAGCGGCTTAGACCTGGGAGGTGCATGCAGCCCAGGGCCGGCCTCGGATGGTTCCCAATGGAGCACCTAGGGCCTGAGTTGTGTGGGCAGGGAGGGTACACGTGCTGTGAGCAGGGGCAGGCCCAGTGTGGCTGAGACACTGTGAGCACACACCAGTGTTATTTGTTTGCAGCGTCCCTTCCTCCCCACAGCTGGACTGAACAAGGGAGCCTAAAAAAAAAAAAAAAAAAAAAGTGTCCACCACTGCCCCCTTTGTGTCAGGGTGGAAATCAGACACTGAAGAGATCAGCAAACAGAAGTAGATAAAACAGAGGGAGCCGCCTTGGAAGCGACAGGTGCAATAGATTAAAAGCCTATGGTTAGTACCAACTACATAGGAAGGGGCCTATAGATCTTGAGAAATATAAGCCGGACCAAGGAACTAGCCGAAAATGAACTGACCCCTCAATACTCACAACAACACCAGAGAAAGTCCTAGATATATTTTTACTATTTTTACAATCATTCTTTCTTTCTTTTTTTTTTATATTTTATAAAAAAATTTAAGTCCTCTATTACTCCTTTAATTTTCACTTTTATAACCTATTACTTTGCAAAAAAAAAAAAAAAGACCTTATTTTTTTAAAAGCAAACTTCATACATTTTTAAAAATAATTTTTGTGACTTTTTTCTTTCTCTTTCTTTTATTTTTTTTTTCTTCTTTTCTTTAACATTGTATTTTTGAAATTCCAAACTGTACTCTAGATTTTTAATTTTTGCTTTTTGGTATTTGTTATCAATTTTGTACCTTTAAGAACACAATCTTCAGTACCCATTTTTACTTGGGAGCAAGATTACTGGCTGGACTGCTCTCTCCCTTTTTGGACTCTCGTTTTTCTCCACCAGGTCGCCTGTGTCTCCTCCCTAACCCCTCTCTGCTCTACCCAACTCTGTGAATTTCTGTGTGTTCCAGACTGTGGAGAACACTTAGGGAACTGATTACTGGCTGGATCTGTCTCTCTCTTTTTCATTCCCCCCTTTTATCCTCCTGGCCACCTCTATTTCCTTCCTCCCTCCTCTTTTCTCTGTACAACTCCGTGAACATCTCTGAGTGGTCCAGCTGTAAATGAACATAAGGAAGTGATTACTGACTAGCCTGCTCTCTCCTCTATTGATTTCACTTCACCTCATTCTGGTCACCTCTAACTCCTTTCTCCCTCTTCTTTTCTCCATGCAACTCTGTGAACCTCTCTGGGTGTCCCTCACTGTGGAGAAAGTTTTCATTTTTAACCTAGATGTTTTATCAATGGTGCTGTATAGAAGGAGAAGTTTTGAGACTACTGTAAAAATAAGACTGAAAACCGGAAGCAGGAGGCTTAAGTCCAAACCCTGATTCCAGGGAACTCCTGATTCCAGGGAACATTAGTTGACAGGAGCTCATCAAACGCCTCCATACCTACACTGAAACCAAGCACCACACAAGGGCCAACAAGTTCCAGAGCAAGACATACCATGCAAATTCTCCAGCAACACAGGAACACAGGCCTGAGCTCCAATATACAGGCTGCCCAAAGTTACTACAAAACAGTAGACATCTCATAACTCGTTACTGGACACTTCATTGCACTCCAGAGAGAACGAATCCAAGTCAACCCACCAGAACACCGACATAAGCTTCCCTAACCAAGAAACCTTGACAAGCCACCTGTACAAACTCACACAGAGCAAGGAAACGCCACAATAAAGAGAACTCCACAAACTGCCAGAATACAGAAAGGACACCCCAAACTCAGCAATATAAACAAGATGAAGAGACAGAGGAATACCCAGCAGATAAAGGAACAGGAAAAATGCCCACCAAACCAAACAAAAGAGAAAGAGATAGGGAATCTACCTGATAAAGAATTCCGAATAATGATAGTGAAGTTGATCCAAAATCTTGAAATCAAAATGGAATCACAGATAAATAGCCTGGAGACAAGGATTGAGAAGATGCAAGAAAGGTTTAAAAAGGACCTAGAAGAAATAAAGAAGAGTCAATATATAATGAATAATGCAATAAATGAGATCAAAAACACTCTGGAGACAACAAATAGTAGAATAACAGAGGCAGAAGATAGGATTAGTGAATTAGAAGATAGAATGGTAGAAATAAATGAATCAGAGAGGAAAAAAGAAAAAAGAATTAAAAGAAATGAGGACAATCTTAGAGACCTCCAGGACAATGTTAAACGCTACAGCATTCGAATCATAGGAGACCCAGAAGAAGAAGACAAAAAGAAAGACGATGAGAAAATACTTGAGGAGATAATAGTTGAAAGCTTCCCTAAAATGGGGAAGGAAATAATCACCCAAGTCCAAGAAACCCAGAGAGTCCCAAACAGGATAAACCCAAGGCGAAACACCCCAAGACACATATTGATCAAATTAACAAAGATCAAACACAAAAAACAAATATTAAAAGCAGCAAGGGAAAAACAACAAATAACACACAAGGGAATTCCCATAAGGATAACAGCTGATCTTTCAATAGAAACTCTTCAAGCCAGGAGGGAATGGCAAGACATACTTAAAGTGATGAAAGAAAATAACCTACAGCCCAGATTACTGTACCCAGCAAGGATCTCATTCAAATATGAAGGAGAAATCAAAAGCTTTACAGATAAGCAAAAGCTGAGAGAATTCAGCACCACCAAACCAACTCTCCAACAAATACTAAAGGATATTCTCTAGACAGGAAACACCAAAAGGGTGTATAAACTCGAACCCAAAACAATAAAGTAAATGGCAACGGGATCATACTTGTCAATAATTACCTTAAACGTAAATGGGTTGAATGCCCAAACCAAAAGACAAAGACTGGCTGAATGGATACAAAAACAAGACCCCTATATATGTTGTCTACAAGAGACCCACCTCAAAACAGGGGACACATACAGACTGAAAGTGAAGGGCTGGAAAAAGATTTTCCATGCAAATAGAGACCAAAAGAAAGCAGGAGTAGCAATACTCATATCAGATAAAATAGACCTTAAAACAAAGGCTGTGAAAAGAGACAAAGAAGGATCAATTGATCAATTGATCAAAGGATCAATCCAAGAAGAAGATATAACAATTATAAATATATATGCACCCACATAGGAGCACTGCAATATGTAAGACAAATTCTAACAAGTATGAAAGGGGAAATTAACAATAACACAATAATAGTGGGAGACTTTAATACCCCACTCACACCTATGGATAGATCAACTAAACAGAAAACTAACAAGGAAACACAAACTTCAAACGATACAATAAAAAAAGAAAAGAAACAACAAAAAAAAAAGAGAGAAAAAAAAAAAAAAAAACATAAATGATACAATAGACCAGTTAGACCTAATTGATATCTATAGGACATTTCACCCCAAAACAGTGAATTTCACCTTTTTCTCAAGCGCACATGGAACCTTCTCCAGGATAGACCACATCTTGGGCCATAAATCTAGCCTTGGTAAATTCAAAAAAAATTGAAATCATTCCAAACATCTTTTCTGACCACAATGCAGTAAGATTAGATCTCAATTACAGGAGAAAAACTATTAAAAATTCCAACATATGGAGACTGAAAAACATGCTGCTGAATAACCAACAAATCACAGAAGAAATCAAAAAAGAAATCAAAATTTGCACAGAAATGAATAAAAATGAAAACACAACAATCCAAAACCTGTGGGACACTGTAAAAGTAGTCCTAAAGGGAAAGTTCATAGCAATATAAGCATACCTCAAGAAACAAGAAAAAAGTCAAATAAATAACCTAACTCTACACCTAAAGCAACTAGAAAAGGAAGAGATGAAGAACCCCAGGGTTAGTAGAAGGAAAGAAATCTTAAAAATTAGGGCAGAAATAAATGCAAAAAAAAAAAAAAAAGAGAGAGAGACCATAGCAAAAATCAACAAAGCCAAAAGCTGGTTCTTTGAAAGGATAAATAAAATTGACAAACCATTAGCCAGACTCATCAAGAAACAAAGGGAGAAAAATCAAATCAATAAAATTAGAAATGAAAATGGAGAGATCACAACAGACAACACAGAAATACAAAGGATCGTAACAGACTACTATCAGCAATTATATGCCAATAAAATGGACAACATGGAAGAAATGGACAAATTCTTAGAAAAGTACAACTTTCCAAAACTGGACCAGGAAGAAATAGAAAATCTTAATAGACCCATCACAAGCATGGAAATTGAAACTGTAATCAAAAATCTTCCAGCAAACAAAAGCCCAGGTCCAGATGGCTTCACAGCTGAATTCTACCAAAAATTTAGAGAAGAGCTAACACCTATCCTACTCAAACTCTTCCAGAAAATTGCAGAGGAAGGTAAACTTCCAAACTCATTCTATGACACCACCATCACCCTAGTACCAAAACCTGACAAAGATGCCACAAAAAAAGAAAACTACAGGCCAATATCACTGATGAACATAGATGCAAAAATCCTTAAGAAAATTCTAGCAATCAGAATCCAACAACACATTAAAAAGATCATACACCATGTCCAAGTGGGCTTTATCCCAGGGATGCAAGGATCCTTCAATATCCACAAATAAATCAATGTAATACACCACATTAACAACTTGAAAAATAAAAACCGTATGATTATCTAGATGCAGAGAAAGCCTTTGACAAAATTCAACATCCATTTATGATAAGAACTCTCCAGAAAGCAGGAATAGAAGGAACATACCTCAACATAATAAAAGCTATATATGACAAACCCACAGCAAACATTATCCTCAATGGTGAAAAATGGAAAGCATTTCCCCTAAAGTCAAAAACAAGACAAGGGTGCCCACTTTCACCATTACTATTCAACATAGTTTTGGAAGTTTTGGCCACAGCAATCAGAGCAGAAAAAGAAATAAAAGGAATCCAAATTGGAAAAGAAGAAGTAAAACTCTCACTGCAGATGACATGATCCTCTACATAGAAAACCCTAAGGAATCCACCAGAAAACTACTAGAGCTAATCAATGAATATAGTAAAGTTGCAGGATATAAAATCAACACACAGATCCCACAAGCCTAAACTAAGACCTGGTGCAGACAAAAAACAAACAAAAAGAACAGCTCAGCAAACAGATGTGCATTTAAAATGATCCCAGCTTCGGTAAGAACTAACAAAATTCATTTTAACTGGTAAAAAAATCTCTGTAGGTGAAAAAGTCACATTTGAAGAAGACTGTTCTTGAGTTTAACTGACTTAGTCACAGCCATTGTTACTGGATTGACAACGCTGCCCTGAGAGCCCGTGTAAGGCAACCTCACAGCTGTCTGCAGCCACACATTCCCATGCCTTAAAATGGTTTATGTCAGCAAAGAACAATGGCAACAATTCTTACCATAATATAGTCAGACTTTGCATAAAATAAACCCTATCCTAGAGAAAAGAACAAGCTATGAAATGACCCCATTAAATCTTCTGCTGGGTTCGCTTCACTGGCACAAATAATTGCATAAGAAACTATGCAAACAGGCTGACAGACACTGAGCCAGCAGTTCTTTCCATTGAGATCCCTGAATTCCTAAGAAAACAAACAAACAAACAGAAGACAGATTGATGCCACACACACACCTCAGAAATGAAGAGTGTCCGGCTAACATACTAACCATCTAAACCTGACATTCTAAAAAAGATACTTAGTTGAACTAAAGCAAGAATGTGACAAGAGGTAAAAAGATGTTTCAAGAACCAGGTTATCTAAGTAAGGTCACCTGTCTCTCATGAGGCTAGAGGTGTAAGGTGGCTTGTCATCCAAGTAGGGTCCAGGGCCCCAAAGGAGGCCCCTTCAGGGAGGTTTACCAAACTCATGGAGTCTTGTCTTTTTAGTTACAGATTAGTACTCAGTCCAAGATTCACAGTGACGCCTCCCCCCACCTCTTTGCCCTCATCTCTCTCCCTCTCTCTCTTTTGCCCACATCCCTCCTCTCTGGTACACTGGTCCACAAATTTCTAGGTTCCTCAGGAGCCCCAAAATATTATTCCATCTCACAGTGAGACAGTTGGGCCATTTTTGTTAAATCCCTCATGCACTGGTGCCTAGAAGCTGCCTCCGTGAAGAGAGCTGGGTGATGTCCTGGCTCATCTCACCTCTTTTTCTTATCTCTGTGCCACCTGATGTCCAAGATCCACAACTTGTTTCATATATTTTGCCCAGTTTTCTAGTTGGAAGGTCAACTCTACCTTTATCAGTAAAAAGAAGTAACAGCAATTTATTTTTTAATTTTACAAATATGTCATTTTATGATGGATAGGGGTAATAACCTGCTCATTCAACCACACATTAGATGAGATCTGCCTTAAATTATCTGGTGGCTCAGATGTGTAAAGAGTCCACCTGCAATGCGGGAGATGTAGGAGACTCTGGCCCAATCCCCGTGTTGGGAAGATCCCCTGAAGGAGGGCATGGAAAGCCACTCTAGTATTCTTGACTGGAAAACCCATGGATAGAGGAGCCTGGCAGGCTATAGTCTCTAGGGCCACAAGAGTCAGACACGACTGAGCGGCTGAGCAGAGCACATGGCACAGGGGTAGTTACTGGTCACTCAGCTGCACGTTATTTGAGACCTGACTGAGATAATGTTTCCAACATCATGCAGCATTCCAACATTCCAGCAGCATGTGGGCTGTGTCTTGGGGATGAATAGAGTGAATTCAGCTGAAGGTCTAGGGAAAGGAGGGAGTGCTTTCCATGCAGAGGGGCCTTTCCTGACCCATGGGAATCATGGAGACATATGTAAAGAAGAAACCCTCTGACTATTCCTCCTAAAAATTGTTATTGGCATTATTTGCAAAGCTAGAGACACCATACCATACAGAAAATGATGGACGTAATAATGGGATGTTTCCCAAAGCATGTTTGTGTTCAGGGCTCTCCTCTTAGAGTCCTGCCCCATTCTCCTGTGTGTACCCCACAAACTATCAGGAGGACTAGGTCAGGAGTAGGTCAGGATGAGGACAATGAAAAAGCTGGCTTTAAACTAAGCATTCAAAAACTAAGATCATGGCATCCTGTCCCATCACTCCATGGCAAATGATGGGGAAACAATGGAAACAGTGACAGACTTTATTTTCTAGGGCTCCAAAATCACTGCAAATGGTGAATGCAGACATGAAATTAAAAGACACTTACTTCTTGGAAGAAAAGCTATGACCAACCTAGACAGAATATTAAAAAGCAGAGACATTACTTTGCTGACAAAGGTCCATATAGTCAAACCTATGCTTTTTCCTGTAGTAATGTATGGATGTGAGAGTTGGACCTAAAAGAAAGCTGAGCGCCGAAGAATTGATGCTTTTGAACTGTGGTCTTCAAAAGAGAGCCACTTGGCTCTTGAGAGCCCCTTGGACAGCAAGGAGATCAAACCACTCAGTCCTAGAAGAAATCAGTTCTGAATATTCAATGGAAGGACTGCTGCTGAAGTTGAAGCTCCAATACTTTAGACACCTGATGCGAAGAGCTGACTCATTGGAAAAGACCCTGATGCTGGGAAAGATTGAAGGCAGGAGGAGAAGGGGACGACAGAAGATAAGATGGTTGGATGGCATCACCGACTCAATGGACATGGCTTTGAGCAAGCTCCGGGAGCTGGTGTTGGACAAGGAAGCCTGGCCTGCTACTGTCCATGGGGTCTCAAAGAGTTGGACACGACAGTGGCTGAACTGAACTGAGGTCAGATATGACTGTGGTGTAATCTTTAAGATCACCACCAGAGGGCGGGGCTTCCTTCAGATACGATTCCTTTTTTTTTTGGGCTGTTTATTTATTTATTAAAAGATTTATTTTTATTTTTATTTATTTTTTTAAATTTTATTTTATTTTTAAACTTTACAATATTGTACTAGTTTTGCCAAATATCGAAATGAATCCGCCACAGGTATACCCGCATTCCCCATCCTGAACCCTCCACCCTCCTCCCTCCCCTCCCCTCCCTCTGGGTCGTCCCAGTGCACCAGCCCCAAGCCTCCAGTACCGTGCATCGAACCTGGACTGGCGACTCATTTCATACATATTATACTTGTTTCAATGCTATTTTCCCAAATCTCCCCACCCGCTCCCTCTCCCACAGAGTCCATAAGACTGATCTATACATCGGTTTCTCTTTTGCTGTCTCGTACACAGGGTTATTGTTTCCATCTTTATAATTCCATATATATGCGTTAGTTACTGTATTGGTGTTTTTCTTTCTGGCTTACTTCACTCTGTATAATAGGTTCCAGTTTCATCCATCTCATTAGAATTGATTCAAATGTATTCTTTTTAATGGCTGAGTAATACTCCATTGTGTATATGTACCACTGCTTTCTTATCCATTCATCTGCTGATGGGCATCTAGGTTGCTTCCATGTCCTGGCTATTATAAACAGTGCTGCGATGAATATTGGGGTACACGTGTCTTTTCCCTTCTGGTTTCCTCAGTGTGTATGCCCAGCAGTGGGATTGCTGGATCATAAGGCAGTTCTATTTCCAGTTTTTTTAAGGAATCTCCACACTGTTCTCCATAGTGGCTGTACTAGTTTGCATTCCCACCAACAGTGCAAGAGAGTTCCCTTCTCTCCACACCCTCTCCAGCATTTATTGCTTGTAGACTTATGGATTGCAGCCATTCTGACTGGCGTGAAATGGTACCTCATAGTGGTTTTGATTTGTATTTCTCTGATAATGAGTGATGTTGAGCATCTTTTCATGTGTTTGTTAGCCATCTGTATGTCTTCTTTGGAGAAATGTCTATTTAGTTCTTTGGCCCATTTTTTGATTGGGTCATTTATTTTTCTGGAGTTGAGCTGTAGGAGTTGCTTGTATATTTTTGAGATAAGTTGTTTGTCAGTTGCTTCATTTGCTATTATTTTCTTCCATTCTGAAGGCTGCCTTTTCACCTTGCTAATAGTTTCCTTTGTTGTTTAGAAGCTTTTAAGTTTAATTAGGTCCCATTTGTTTATTTTTGCTTTTATTTCCAATATTCTGGGAGGTGGGTCATAGACGATCCTGCTGTGATGTATGTCGGAGAGTGTTTTGCCTATGTTCTCCTCTAGGAGTTTTATAGTTTCTGGTCTTACGTTTAGATCTTTAATCCATTTTGAGTTTATTTTTGTGTATGGTGTTAGAAAGTGGTCTAGTTTCATTCTTTTACAAGTGGTTGACCAGATTTCCCAGCACCACTTGTTAAAGAGATTATCTTTAATCCATTGTATATTCTTGCCTCCTTTGTCAAAGATAATGTGTCCATATGTGCGTGGATTTATCTCTGGGCTTTCTATTTGTTCCATTGATCAATATTTCTGTCTTTGTGCCAGTACCATACTGTCTTGATAACTGTGGCTTTGTAATAGAGCCTGAAGTCAGGCAGGTTGATTCCTCCAGTTCCATTCTTCTTTCTCAAGATCGCTTTGGCTATTCGAGGTTTTTTTGTATTTCCATACAAATTGTGAAATTATTTGTTCTAGCTCTGTGAAGAATACCGTTGGTAGCTTGATAGGGATTGCATTGAATCTATAGATTGCTTTGGGTAGTATACTCATTTTCACTATATTGATTCTTCCAATCCATGAACATGGTATATTTCTCCATCTATTAGTGTCCTCTTTGATTTCTTTCACCAGTGTTTTATAGTTTTCTATATATAGGTCTTTGGTTTCTTTAGGTAGATATATTCCTTAGTATTTTATTTTTTCCGTTGCAATGGTGAATGGAATTGTTTCCTTAATTTCTCTTTCAGTTTTCTCATTATTAGTGTATAGGAATGCAAGGGATTTCTGTGTGTTGATTTTATGTCCTGCAACTTTACTATAATCATTGATTAGTTCTAGTAATTTTCTGGTGGAGTCTTTAGGGTTTTCTATGTAAAGGATCATGTCATCTGCAAACAGTGAGAGTTTTACTTCTTCTTTTCCAATTTGGATTCCTTTTATTTCTTTTTCTGCTCTGATTGCTGTGGCCAAAACTTCCAAAACTATGTTGAATAGTAATGGTGAAAGTGGGCACCCTTGTCTTGTTCCTGACTTTAGAGGGAATGCTTTCCATTTTTCACCATTGAGGATAATGTTTGCTGTGGGTTTGTCATATATAGCTTTTATTATGTTGAGGTATGTTCCTTCTATTCCTGCTTTCTGGAGAGTTCTTATCATAAATGGATGTTGAATTTTGTCAAAGGCTTTCTCTGCATCTATTGAGATAATCATATGGTTTTTGTTTTTCAATTTGTTAATGTGGTGTATAACATTGATTGATTTGTGGATATTGAAGAATCCTTGCATCCCTGGGATAAAGCCCACTTGGTCATGGTGTATGATCTTTTTAATGTGTTGTTGGATTCTGATTGCTAGAATTTTCTTAAGGATTTTTGCATCTATGTTCATCAGTGATATTGGCCTGTAGTTTTCTTTTTTTGTGGCATCTTTGTCAGGTTTTGGTACTAGGGTGATGGTGGTGTCATAGAATGAGTTTGGAAGTTTACCTTCCTCTGCAATTTTCTGGAAGAGTTTGAGCGGGATAGGTGTTAGCTCTTCTCTAAATTTTTGGTAGAAATCAGCTGTGAAGCCATCTGTACCTGGGCTTTTGTTTGCTGGAAGATTTTTGATTACAGTTTCAATTTCTGTGCTTGTGATGGGTCCGTTAAGATTTTCTATTTCTTCCTGGTCCAGTTTTGGAAAGTTGTACTTTTCTAAGAATTTGTCCATTTCTTCCATGTTGTCCATTTTATTGGCATATAATTGTTGATAGTAGTCTCTTATGATCCTTTGTATTTCTGTGTTGTCTGTTGTGATCTCTCCATTTTCATTTCTAATTTTATTGATTTGATTTTTCTCCCTTTGTTTCTTGATGAGCCTGGCTAATGGTTTGTCAATTTTATTTATCCTTTCAAAGAACCAGCTTTTGGCTTTGTTGATTTTTGCTATGGTCTCTTTTGTTTCTTTTGCATTTATTTCTGCCCTAATTTTTAAGATTTCTTTCCTTCTACTAACCCTGGGGTTCTTCATTTCTTCCTTTTCTAGTTGCTTTAGGTGTAGGGTTAGGTTATTTATTTGAGTTTTTTCTTGTTCCTTTAGGTATACCTGTATTGCTATGAACTTTAAAACCCACACAGAGCGAGGAAACGCCACAATAAAGAGAACTCCACAAACTGCCAGAATACAGAAAAGACACCCCAAACTCAGCAATTTAAACAAGATGAAGAGACAGAGGAATACCCAGCAGATAAAGGAACAGGATAAATGCCCACCAAACCAAACAAAAGAGAAAGAGATAGGGAATCTACCTGATAAATAATTCCGAATAATGATAGTGAAATTGATCCAAAATCTTGAAATCAAAATGGAATCACAGATAAATAGCTTGGAGACAAAGACTGAGAAGATGCAAGAAAGGTTTAACAAGGACCCAGAAGAAATAAAAGAGAGTCAATATAAAATGAATAATGCAATAAATGAAATTAAAAACACTCTGGAGGCAACAAATAGTAGAATAACAGAGGCAGAAGATAGGATTAGTGAATTAGAAGATAGAATGGTTGAAATAAATCATCAGAGAGGATAAAAGAAAAATGAATTAAAAGAAATGAGGACAATCTCAGAGACCTCCAGGACAATATTAAAGGCTACAACATTCGAATCATAGGGGTCCCAGAAGAAGAAGACAAAAAGAAAGACGATGAGAAAATACTTGAGGAGATAATAGTTGAAAACTTCCCTAAAATGGGGAAGGAAATAATCACCCAAGTCCAAGAAACCCAGAGAGTCCCAAACAGGATAAACCCAAGGCGAAACACCCCAAGACACATATTAATCAAATTAACAAAGATCAAACACAAAGAACAAATATTAAAAGCAGCAAGGGAAAAACAACAAATAACACACAAGGGAATTCCCTTTAGGATAACAGCTGATCTTTCAATAGAAACTCTTCAAGCCAGGAGGGAATGGCAAGACATAAAGTGATGAAGGAAAATAACCTACAGCCCAGATTACTGTACCCAGCAAGGATCTCATTCAAATATGAAGGAGAAATCAAAAGCTTCTCAGACAAGCAAAAGCTGAGAGAATTCAGCACCACCAAACCAGCTCTCCAACAAATACTAAAGGATTTTCTCTAGACAGAAAACACAAAAACAGTGTATAAACTCGAACCCAAAACAATAAAGTAAATGGCAACGGGATCATACTTATCAGTAATTACCTTAAATGTAAAAGGGTTGAATGCCCCAACCAAAAGACAAAGACTGGCTGAATGGATACAAAAACAAGACCCCTACATATGTTGTCTACAAGAGACCCAACTCAAAACAGGGTACACATACAGACTGAAAGTGAAGGGCTGGAAAAAGATTTTTCATGCAAATAGAGACCAAAAGAAAGTAGGAGTAGCAATATTTATATCAGATAAAATAGACTTTAAAACAAAGGCTGTGAAAAGAGACAAAGATGGTCACTACATAATGATCAAAGGATCAATCCAAGAAGAAGATATAACAATTATAAATATATATGCACCCAACACGGGAGCGCCGCAATATGTAAGACAAATGCTAACAAGTATGAAAGGAGAAATTAACAATAACACAATAATAGTGGGAGACTTTAATACCCCACTCACATCTATGGATAGATCAACTAAACAGAAAATTAACAAGGAAACACAAACGTTAAACGATACAATAGACCAGTTAGATCTAATTGATATCTATAGGACATTTCATCCCCAAACAGTGAATTTCTTTTTTTTTTTTTTTCTAATTTTATTTTATTTTTAAACTTTACATAATTGTATTAGTTTTGCCAAATATCAAAATGAATCCGCCACAGGTATACATGTGTTCCCCATCCCGAACCCTCCTCCCTCCTCCCCTCCCTCCTCCCTCCCCATACCATCCCCCTGGACCGTCCCAGTGCACCAGCCCCAAGCATCCAGCATCGTGCATCGAACCTGGACTGGCAACTCATTTCCTATATGATATTTTACATGTTTCATTGCCATTCTCCCAAATCTTCCCACCCTCTCCCTCTCCCACAGAGTCCATAAGACTGTTCTATACATCAGTGTCTCTTTGCTGTCTCGTACACCGAGTTATTGTTACCATCTTTCTAAATTCCATATATATGCGTTAGTACACTGTATTTATGTTTTTCCTTCTGGCTTACTTCACTCTGTATGAATTTCACCTTTTTCTCAAGCGCACATGGAACCTTCTCCAGGATAGATCACATCCTAGGCCATAAATCTAGCCTTGGTAAATTCAAAAAAATAGAAATCATTCCAAGCATCTTTTCTGACCACAATGCAGTAAGATTAGATCTCAATTACAGGAGAAAAACTATTAAAAATTCCAACATATGGAGGATGAACAACACCCTGCTGAATAACCAACAAATCACAGAAGAAATCAAAAAAGAAATCAAAATTTACATAGAAACTAATGAAAATGAAAACACAACTCAAAACCTGTGGGACACTTTAAAAGCAGTCCTAAGGGGAAAGTTCATAGCGATTCCTTTTTGTATTCAGGAGCTGGTTTGACTTGCCTACTCTGTAGCCACAAGACAGATGACTGCTGCTGTGCACAAAGGGGTTCCCAGTTTCTGAGTGAGGAGCTTCTGTAACATCCAGCCAGAGACTATCTTTGTTAGCTTCGATGTTTCTAGGGAACGAGGACTGTTGCCAGAATGTTTTCTGCCACTCACTCAGTTCTTGTCATCTTCTTAATACTTGGTAAGTAGCATGGCACCCCACTCCAGTACTCTTGCCTGGAAAATCCCATGGATAGAGGAGCCTGGTAGGCTGCAGTCCATGAGGTCGCTAAGAGTCAGACAAGACTGAGCGACTTCACTTTCACTTTCATGCACTGGAGAAGGAAATGGCAACCCACTCCAGTGTTCTTGCCTGGAGAATCCCAGGGACAGAGGAGCCTGGTAGGAGGCCATCTATGGGGTCGCACAGAGTTGGACATGACTGAAGCTACTTAGCAGCAACAGCATTTTGTCCTAAAATGATTTTTCATTTTCCTATGATAACAGGTAAGTTTTATTTTTCTTCTATGGCTGAAAACTCCTCCTGTACATTTCTATGATAACAATGTGATTCTCTTGTAGGAGGGACTCAGTGAACCAGACAGAAGGCCCAGTGACTCTCTCAGAGGGGGCTCTCCTGACCCTGAACTGCACTTACCAGACCACGTATTCAGATTCCTATCATTTTTGGTATGTCCACCATCTCAACAAAGCTCCTCAACTCCTTCTGAAGGACTCAATGACAAACCAGAGGCCAGAGCATGAAGGTTTTCAGGCCACTCTTGTTAACAGTGACAGCTCCTTCCACCTGCAGAAACAGGCAGTGCAAGCATCAGACTCGGCTGTGTACTACTGTGCTCTGAATGACACAGTGAGAGAGGGCTGCGGGGGAGCTGAGCACAAACCTAAGGGGAGCAGGAGGCTGAAGTCAGTAAGAGGTATATTCTCTCCTTGATCAGAATTTAGTTTACATTTAGAGTTTTCAGGAAAACCAGTCAAGCTCAGGTCTAATCCTAGAAACTCAGGAGGTTGGGAATTGCTCTATAGGGATAATATGGTGGATGTCAGTCTTAAAGAAGACCCAAGATCCAATCCCCAGAAGCATCCCTGTTCAGCCAGAAAGATTCCTCTCTTCTCTAGACTGACTTTAAAAAAAATCTATTTTTCTCATAATGTAAGATGGATATTAGATGCCACAGAATTAATAATTCATTTAGAGAAAAGAAATAGATGATTAAAACCTGCATCACCTGAATCATAATCATGAACCAACACAAAGGTACCAAGCAAATCACATACCAGCCTGCATGTGGCTGAGACGTAACACTATTGAGGGGCTGTTTTCAGTGAAACCCTTGAACTGGAGCTGCTGCAGCTGTGGGATGAAAAAGCGTTTGTGACTTTTGAGTGGCTATGTTTCTTTTATTATTTATTTGTTTATTTTATTTTTGGTTCAGCTGGGTCTTTGTTCCTGAACTTGGGCTCTCTCCAGTTGCAGTGAGTGGAGGTCACTCTTCACTGCAGTGCGTGGGCTTCTCAGTGTGATGGCTTCTTGTTGCAGAGCACAGGTTCCAGGCGCATGGGCTTCAGTAATGGCAGCGCATGGGCTCAGGAGTTGTGGCTCGCAGCCTCTAGGGCTACATTTCTGATATAAGGAATTAAGAATGTATGGTCTGGTGAGCTTGTCCTCATTTTGACTATAGGGTGGATATTTAAAAGCAAGATTATTTTAGCACACATTATTGATTACTGTTAGACACATAAAGCTGGACAAATTTTGTCCACCAGGAAACTTACTATGATTGCATTAAACAGACAAGGACCTTTATCCAGCATAAATTTCCCAGAACCTATGCCTTGGAGTGTAGGAAGAGAAGTTGTGATGATTGAGAATAAACAGTTTTATCTTCTGTATGAAAGAAAAACTTGTGAGCTTATTTCACTGTAGATTTGGGCTTCAGATCCCACCCCTCAAAAAGGAGCTATACAAAAATGGATGACTATTTGTTCTCAGAGGTCACTGTAATCATAATAAATTATTTTGTCACAAAATGTATGTCTATCCTAGATGCACCGACTGAATATGCATGCAGCCCTGATGTAATTGTTGTTAATTTAATTACAGCATGGCAACCCACTCCAATATTCTTACCTGGAGAATCCCTTGGACAGAAGAGGCTGGTGGGCTACAGTCCATGGAGTCACAAAGAGTCAGATATGACCAAGTGACTTTCAAGTCTAAATAGGCAGGTTACAATCACCAACCACATCCACAAGCCATGGCATGACACAGGCAAACTGATATCAGCCAGTTACATTTCTTGTTCTGATGCAGAAGCATCTCACAGCTCAGTCACTGTGCATGTGTCCTGGCAGGCACAGGTCAGGCATCTTGACTCGAATTTGAGAGAGACCACAGAGAATTTCACTCAGAGGAAGAACGTGCAGCATGGGGCTCCCTGGCCTGCTCAGAGCTGTCATAGCCTCTGTCTGCCTTGGTAAGGCTGGTAAGGATGGCCGCAAACAGACTCAGCTCTGCTCAGCTCCCAT
The DNA here is from genome assembly GCF_029378745.1 of Bos indicus. Lineage (NCBI taxonomy): Eukaryota > Metazoa > Chordata > Mammalia > Artiodactyla > Bovidae > Bos > Bos indicus. The sequence goes on along the minus strand of NC_091769.1, from coordinate 24,776,306 downwards.
GTGTAGAGGAAGGGCAGGTTATTATTGTCTGTTGGGGTTTAGGAGAGTTGGTTAACTGGCAGAAGAATTAGGAAGAACTCTTAATCCTCTGTTTGTTCCTTGAAGCCCTCTGAGTTCCACCAGGAGAATCAGCCTCTTCCTTTCTGTCTCTCTTTCTCTCTTATATATATATATAATTTTTTTTCTTCTCTCTAGGATCCATCATGGCCCAGAAAGTAACTCAAAATCAGTCAGAAATTTCTGTGCTGGAGCAGGAGTATGTAACCTTGAACTGTGCGTATGAAGCTAATAGCTATACTTATTATTTATTCTGGTACAAGCAACTACCAAGTGGGGAAATTATTTTCCTTATTCATCAGGACTCTTACAATGAGATGAATACAACAAAAGATCAGTATTTTTTGAACTTCCAGAAAGCAACGAGTTCCATCAGCCTCACCATCTCAGACTCACAGCTTGAGGACTCAGCCGTGTATTTCTGTGCTCTGAGAGACCACAGTGATGCCGCTGCCTGAGGGAGCCCCACAGAAACCTCAGATGTCAACATGTGGAGTCCCCCAGCTATGAACACCTTAGTGAGATTCTCGGTAAAGCCAGGAAAAGGTAGGGGGATTAGAAGTGAAAACCTCACTGTAAGGGAAATGTTATCTTTGGCTCAGAGTGCATATCTCAAAGTGTCATTCATCAAAAATACCTTTATCTTCAATTCTTTATCTTGTAGAAGATCGTTTGCCAAAATTTTTTTTAAAAAACTTTTAAATGGTGATTTTTTTAAAGTATGAAATTTGGCTTTAAAAAATTCAATAGTATTTGACTAAATCTGCACCTGAGTTGGCAGAGTTTTCGGTTCACTGCACAAATATTTATGCATTGCTAAGTCTGGCCATCATTGTGGATCTGAAATATCTCTGAAAGGACACTTCTTGGACCCTCCCTGTGCCCTGCCTCACCTGTGCTGTGAATCACTTGGAATGATGTGCATAGAGTAACTGTTACTACAGATCTTCACCCCAAGGAGAAATGAAACCCTACAGTTTGCTCAGAACTAACCTCATCACCTGGTCACATTCCCTATGTGTGATTACAAAGTTATGTATGTTTAATGTAGAAAATAGAATATGCAAAGAAGGAATGCTAAAAACAAAATAACTCACCAATTTTACTAGTCAAAAAAAAAAAAACTCTATTAGAGATTCATACCTTATAGGATATTTCTAGTCTGAATTTTTATCTGACAGTATATTGTGAAATAATTATTTCACAACATTATTTACAGATCAACATCACACATTCTAATGGTGATATTCCAATGTGTGATTTTATCATACTTTTGGGCTAATTCCATTTTACTAGCTTTTTAGATTGTTTTACTCACTGTAGTAAACAATACTGGAATAAACACAAAGGTATTTGGTGGTTTTCTTGATGACTCCCAGGAGTTTAATAGGAGTTTACCATTAAATCTTTCTGATGTGGCTCCCTGCTCATTTCTGTGACCCTGGAGAATAGAGCATTTTCACTCTGCAATTACTAAACAGTCATATTTTCCTTGTTTCACAAAATTCTTTTATACGAAGGCTTTGCTTTATACTTTAGTCCCAATTAACTCCAATTAACTTCAATTTTGGATGTCTGCACCACGGATGTGCAGAGTAGCTGTCATATAACATCCTAAAGAGTTCAGTCTCTGCACTATTGCTGTGATATTAGGTGGGAATTAACCTAGTGGGCTTGCTTTTGTCTGGAATTCCAAAAAGGAAGATACTCTTCCTTCTGTAAGGATTTTCTATCCCTATTTACAAATAACAATGATCCCAATAAAGAGCAACTTTCCAGAAAAGAAACTATAAGTGTGTGTGTGTGTGTGTGTGCGTGCGCGCGACACGCATGTGTGTGAAGGAGAGAGAGATGAGAGAGAGAGACAATAGACTTCCATAGCCAAGTCATCAAGTAATTAACTAGTTAAAAGACTTGAATTTTGTAAAACGTGTTGGAAAGAAGGAAGTAAAGTTATCTAGAGATCAACTTTTAATGAAGAAAATAGATGTAAGCAGTTTCAAGGAATAAATCAAACATGTGAAAGAAGAAAAATGTATCCTAGAACTAACTCTTTGCAATCCCATGGACTGTAGCCCGCCAGGCTCCTCCGTCCATGGGATTTCTCAGGCAAGAATACAGGAGTGGGTTGTCCTTTCTTTCTCCAGGGAATCTTCCCGACCCAGGGATTGACTCCTGCATTGGCAGTCAGATTCTTTACCACAGTAAAGTGAGAGAAGTTGTCATTGCAACCTAACGTGAGCTTCAAAATCCTCCAGACTCCAGGGGAATATTTCAAACTCTCTGTGTCAATCCTTTGAATCTCCTCTAACTTAAGGAAGATTGAAAAAAAACACATACCACCACAGCTTCACTTTTTTCTCTTTTGTTTTTAATATTTTTAAAATTTATTTGGCTGTGCCAGCTCTTAGTTGCAGCACATGGGATCTAATTTTCTGTCTGGGGTCAAACCCAGGTCCCTAGCATTGGGAGTTCAGCATCTTAGCCACTGTACCACCTGTGAAGTCCCTATTTATTTTAACTCTTTAGTGAATTATCAGTTTTCTCATATATCATTATTGTGCAGAATAGGCTAAGGAAAGTTAAAAAGTGGCCTTATAAATGTTTTGCAAGTGTCTTCAAGCTTGTATTGTGGTCTCTCTCCATGTGTTCTCATGTATTGCAGGCTGTCTTCAAAGCCCAAAACAAAAGGGATGTTGCAATTAATATGCTTTTATGTATCTACATGTATATCTATAATTATGTATTGTATTTTTCAGTAGCTCAGTCACATCTGACTCTTTGTGACCCAATGGACTGCAGAACACCAGGCTTCCCTGTCCTTCACTATCTCCCAGAGCTTGCTCAAACTCACGTCCATTGAGTCAGTGATGCCATCCAACCATCATCCTCTGTCATCCCCTTCTCCTTCAATCTTTCCCAGCATCAGGGTCTTTTCCAATGAGTCAGTTCTTTGCATCAGGTGGCCAAAGTATTGGAGCTTCAGCTTCAGCATCAATCCTTCCAATGAATATCCAGGACTGATTTCCTTCAGGATGGACTGGTTTGATCTCCTTGCAGTCCAAGGTACTCTCAAGAGTCTTCCCCAACACCACACTTCAAAAGCATCAGTCCTTCAGCACTCAGCCTTCTTTATGGTCCAACTCTCACATCCATACATGACTACTGGAAAAATCATAGCTTTGACTATATGGACCTTTGTTGGCAAAGTAATGTCTCTGTTATGACTATAACTGTGAGCTCCACAGGGTCAGGAAACGTGAATGCATTGTACATTACACAGTACAGAGCACATAGTGGTTACACATTAAATATTGGTTGACTGAAGATAATTAATTCATAAAATCAACAGATATAGAGCGTCTACCCTTTGGATGCTGTTAGGTAATTGCGGATCTATTATTTCTTGTAGTTCATTTCTCATCACCTTAAGAATACTTCTGTTTATATGTGTCATAAGTTCCCTTTCTGTTTGAACAGATTTTCTTCATATGGTACTGTTTTCAGGCTTGCAATTAAATTAAATGGTCTCCCTCCTGTTGGCATAGACAGAGCCATCTTAATCACCTGAGTGAGTCTATAGTAAGGTATATAGACTTGTTCTCTTGTAAACTTGGAAGTCCCTCTTATCAGTGATTTTTCTAGGTTTCAGCCAATGTTAATGTACCCCTGTGTTATCTCTTTTCTGCTTTAATCTCTAGACTTTTTAATCTGCGAATTTTAGCCTCAAATATTTACTTGCTGTGGCTAAAGATATGGATCCTATTAAGCTAAGGATGGTAGTGGGCAAGGAGGGAGCTGTGGTCCAGACTGAAAGAAAGTCATGGCTACCTTAGTTCCCTTTGAGTCCCAATACTTTCCCTTTCCATCTTAGTTTCTAGGGTTCAAAGAAAATGACCCTTGTATAACAGGTATTCTCCATACACTAGATATTGCCCATGAGTACAGCTGGATGGTGTCAAACTATCTGTTTCTATTTACCTTTACCATTGCCATGACTTTTGCTGCTTCTTTGTATATTTTTTCTTTCAAATCTAAAGACCTAGTTTAGGGATAAATACTCCTACCACTGGGAGTCCTAGCCTAAGACAAGAAAATTGCCTTGTCTGTTTTTCTATTTTCTGTTTTCAAGGGCTGACTTATTTGGATCAAGAAAAATTTTAAGCTCCTGGATTCATGACCCTTAAGAAAACTTTTAGAAAGTGTTATCCTCAATTGTAATATTTGTATTAAAAAAAATTGGTATTTAAAAGACTGCCCCTGGGACAGTAGAAAGAAGAATCACCACATCCTTGGAGAAATGAGCTGTTTGACCTTGGAATGCTGTCTGTGAAAACAAGGTCCATGGAAGCCTGTAATTTTCTCAAAAAGTAATAACAGAAGGAGGGAATTTTCATTCTTGAGACAGTTTGTAAAGAGTATTCTCTTCTTCAAGAAACACATGCTCAATTATAGGAAAGAAGTTATATACAATAAAGGGGATTCTGACTTTTAGCTCAGTTTGATGACTTAAAGATTGATAGGCATTTTTCTCAGAGAACTTTAAAGTCAAAGAAATGTGAATGCTAGAAGAGATTACAGTTATCTTCAATCATAAGACAGATGTAACCATTTTCTGAATCTATACTAGAAAGCATTGCCCTATAATACATGAAAGAGGATTTCAGAGGCGATGAATCGAGAAGGGCTTGGCTTTTTACTACAGTTTTAACTTTACTCTTTAGGTACAGAAATCACAGTAAGTATAAAAAGGGAAAGTCACAGGCTCAAAGAACAAATTTATTTTCACTCTCCTATGAGAAGTCTTCAGTCCACATTTTGGTTATGTTGTTTTGAACTAGTTACTTGATAACAGCAAATAGGTAAAGGTTGAAACAAAGATGATGACACAGCCTTTTAAAAAAATATTAAAAAATATATACATTATAAAAGTTAACTCAAAATGGATCATGGGCTTAAATGTAACATATAAAACTGTGCAACTCTTAGAAAAAACATAAGATAAAAACTTCAGGCTTGCAGCTAAGTAAATCTTAGATTTGACACTGAAAGCATGATACACTCACACACACATGCACACACCAAACTAAATCAAAATTAAAAACCTTTCCTCTATAAAAGACCCTGTTAAAATATGAAAAGATAAGTTACAGAACTGGGGGTGAAAGTGAAAGTCGCTCAGTCGTGTCCAACTCTTTGCAACCCCGTGGAATTCTCCAGGCCAGAATACTGGAGTGAGTTGCCTTTCCCTTCTCCAGTAGATCTTCCCAACCCAGAGATTGAACCTAGGTCTCCCGCATTGCAGGTGGATTCTTAACCAACTGAGCTATGAGGGAAGAAAATGGGCAACGCATTCAAACAGGTGTTTCACCCAAGAGGGGATATGCAGATTGCAAATCAGCACCTGAACGATGTTCAACAATATTAGCCATCAGAGAAATGCAAATTAAAGCCAGAATGAAATATCACTACACAAATCTCAGTGGGGCTAAAATAAAAAGTAGTGATAACACTACTACTAAGTCACTTCAGTCGTGTCCGACTCTGTGTGACCCCATAGACGGCAGCCCACCAGGCTCCGCCATCCCTGGGATTCTCCAGGCAAGAACACTGGAGTGGGTTGCCATTGCCTTCTCCAATGCATGAAAGTGAAAAGTCAAAGTGAAGTCATTCAGTCATGTCCGACTCTTTGCGACCCCATGGACTGCAGCCCACTGGGCTCCTCCATCCATGGGATTTTCCAAGCAAGAGTACTGGAGTGGGGTGCCATTGCCTTCTCCATGATAACACTAAATTCTGGCAAACGTGGGAAAAACTCAATCATTCACAAATTGCTGATGAAGATATAAAATGATACGGGCATTCTGGAAAATAGCTTTGCAGTTTCTCATGAAACTAAACATGTAATCACACATTTGGACACTTATTCTAAATAAATAAAAGATTTTATTCACATAAAATTCGTGCCTGAATATTCACAACAGCTTTATTCACAGCAGCCAAAATGTAGAAACAACCCAGTGTTCCTCAGGGGTTACCGGCTAAGCAAACTGTGGCGCATCTATACCATGGAATACTAATCAGAAATAAAAAGACCAACAAGTTGGACACATACAGTAACTTGGATAGATCTCATGATTTTAGTACTTATGCTAAGTGAAAAAAAACTCATTAGTTACTTCTATATAATTCCATTTCTAGGACACTGTTGTTGTTTAGTCGATAAGTCATGCCTGACTCTGCAATCCCATGGACTCCTCTCTCCAAGAGATTTCCCAGGCAAGAATACTGGACTGGGTTGCCATTTCCTTCTCCAGAGGCTCTTCCTGACCCAAGGAGTAAGCCTGCATTGGCAGGCAGATTCTTTTACCATTGAGCCACCAGGGAAGCCACTCTATGACATTACTAAGCAACAAAATTGTATGGATGAAGAACAGATTAGTGATTGTCTGGGGTTAATGATTAGGGAAGGGGGTCAGTGTGGCTACAAAGGTGTGCATGGCCTAGGGAAACCTTGTTATGATGAAACAGTTGTGCATCTTGATTGTGGTGATGAACCTATACATGTGATATACATGAATACATGAATCTGTACGTGTGTAAATTGAATAGAGCTACACACACACACACACACACACACAAATTACTGCATGCAAAACTGGGGAAGTTTAAAAATTGAAACCTGTGGATTTTACTAAAGTTAATTTCCTGGTGTAGACACGATGGAGACCGGGTAAAGAGTACACAGAGCCTCCTTGTACATTTTTGGAAACTTCCATGAATCTATAGTGATTTCAAATTAAAAGTATTTAAAAAATGACATGCAATTTTCATAAAGTTCACAACTGTAAATCATCTCTTGAGCTTCATTACACATCCCTCATCCAGCTCCTGGATTCATTTAGTGTCTATTCTACAAAGAGCTCCTGCATTTATTTATCTTGCAGTTATCTTTCTCATCTCCTTTCTGAGATACACATTCAGAAGCAAAGAAAAGCTGCCTTCTAAATATGGTTGTAGGAGAGCTTGCTAAGTATGGTTAAAATGAATTAAATCAAAGGATGCTAAAATGGATATAAGTCAGTTCAGTGACTTTTAAATCACTGAGAAATTACCAAATTTTCAAATAAAAAGTCCAAGAACAACAAACTCCAAACACTGTTAGTGTAAGAACTTCTGTGCTGCTTATTCTTTCTTGTCACTGAGTGGGTAAAGGATAAGGTGACATCAAAACAGTGCAGCTGAAAGCTGATGCTCTTTTTCCACATTGAAGCTAATGGGGTTGGGGCAGAGTGTGCTGTTCAGACAAGTCTTAAGAGAGCTCCTATAAATGGTGGTCAACTCCACAACATAGACACACTTTCAGTGACAAGATCCAACGGGGTGTCATAGAACCAGGCACATTAAGCAATGCTAGTTTTGCTGTACTTATCTTCTGCTGCCCACTCTGCCCTGTGACTTTCTGACCTGTCTGATGTCTATACTGGAGAGCTTTTCTTTCCCTCTGCCATGGTCACCCGTTCTGTCCCCCTAAGATCTATCAAGTTCTTGACCCTGAGTTTTAGTTATGCTTGGTCCCTGAAGCCTAAAATTATTTGGCATAAAATTATTTGAAGAAATGGATTTCTTAACTTATATTCCCAATTCTCTGTCAAAGAGGTTTCCAGTCAGATGCACAACTATTCTATCCTTCTGCTTCTCTCAGCACTCTAGTCTTTTTAAGGTCTCATCTGCTGAGATTCTTGTGTACCGTAGAGGGAAACACAATCCATTACACCAATGCCACTGCTACTAAGTCCCTTCAGTCGTGTCTGACTCTGTGCGACCCCATGGACTGTAGCCTGCCAAGCTCCTCTGTCCATGGGATTCTCCAGGCAAGAATATGGGAGTGGGCTGCCATGCCCTCCTCCAGGGGACCTTCCTGACCCAGGGATTGAACCCATGTCTCTTGTATCTCTTGCATTGGCAGATGTGTCATTCTTTCTTTTCACATTCCGGCTGAGTCTCTGGAGCGTGGAGGTCCTCAGCGACCGTTTATCTGCCTGGGCTTCTAAGACCCACTCGAGAAGGTGTCTAAGGTGGGGCACCTTCCGCTATTCGAGAGGGTGCCTGCGGCCTCTATGGTCAGAGCTAACCTGATGTCACAGGTTATATTGATTTTCCGTGTAAACCAAGCTACTCAGCCCATTCTATTACTCTTTATATCTCTAATTAATATTTAAATAAATCGCTGACGCCGTCTCTCCTTCAAATACCCTGGATCAACCGAGGCTGGACCCTGGCACAAGGCTATGGTTTTTCCTGTGGTCATGTATGGATGTGAGAGTTGGACTGTGAAGAAGGCTGAGTGCAGAAGAATTGATGCTTTTGAACTGTGTTGTTGGAGAAGACTCTTGAGAGTCCCTTGGACTGCAAGGAGATCCAACCAGTCCATTCTGAAGGAGATCAGCCCTGGGATTTCTTTGGAAGGAATGATGCTAAAGCTGAAACTCCAGTACTTTGGCCACCTCATGAGAAGAGTTGACTCATTGGAAAAGACTCTGATGCTGGGAGGGATTGGTGGCAGGAGGAGAAGGGGACGACAGAGGATGAGATGGTTGGATGGCATCAGTGACTGGATGGACGTGAGTCTGAGTGAACTCCCGGAATTGGTGATGGACAGGGAGGCTTGGCGTGCTGCGATTCATGGGGTCACAAAGAGTCGGACATGACTGAGCAACTGAACTAAACTGAACTGAACTGACTGGATCAGCAATTTTTGATCCAGTCACAGGGGGGCAGCATCTGCAAACATAAACACTCCCTGGGGAAGATGGGCGGGTAATAAGGTAGTATGTCTGATTGGCTGTCTCAAATTGTTATCACTCCTTTCTATTTTCTTTCCAAAAGGCAGTATAGGCTACATTTCTATAGGTCTGGAAGAAGCTGATACAAAGGAAACCCTTTTAGGAGCAGGCTGATTCAGCAACTCTTTCTGAAGAGGAAGAAAAGGGAGATGCTACTGTTAGCACCAGTGTTGATCTTATGGATACAAATATCACGTGAGTTTGGGGTTTCCCTGATTGCTCCTAGAAAATTCAGCACAGAGGAATCTTATCTGCAGGCAACTGTAGGAGTGGGATTTTATGACTGAGAGCAGGATATTGAGAAAAACATAAAAACTAAAATGTGGGAGATAGAGGGAGTTGGGGAGGGAGACATGGAAAGGAGAAAATACACAAGAAGAATGAAACAGACCATTATACATAGAGAGAATAAACATCTAATCAGACTTTCTCTGTTACTTCCCTCTGCTTTTCTGAACAGAACTGAATGGGCAACAGATAAAGCATTTTCCTGAATTCTTGCTTCTGCAAGAAGGAGAGAACTTCACCATGTACTGCAATTCCTCAAGCGCATTTTAAAACTTACAGTGGTATAAGCAGAGGCCTGGGGGAAGTTCTGTCTTCTTGATGATATTAGCTAAGGGTAGAGAAGTGAAGACAGAGCAGAGACTGACAGGTCGATTTGGAGAGACAAAACAGCACAGCTCCCTACACCTCACGGCTGACCAGCCCTCAGATGCAGGAACCTACTTCTGCATGGGGCACAGCGCTCTGGAGGCACCTGCTGTCTGTCCCCAAACCTCACTGTGGGCTCCAGCAGTTGCTCCTCCTCATCTCTCCTCAGAGCAGAGGCCAGAGATAGCTGAAGTCATGATGTCTATGAAGAAATTGCAGTTTTAATTTAAAAAAAAATCCCGGACTCAGTGTCAGTGAAGAATTCTGTCAAACATTGAATTATATACAGTTTCTTGCAGAAAATAGAAAGAAAATAATTCTTCACTCATTTTATGAGGCTAATATTAGCCTGATACCCAAATCAGACAAAGACTATAAAGAACAAAAAACTACAGGGAAATATCTTTTGTCTTGAAGATAGATACAAATTTCTGAAAATATTTTGGCAAGTAAAATTCATTGATATATAAAATGAATAATATATCGAGCACGAATGTAATTTCTTTCAAGAGTGCAAGACACTTTAATATTGAAAACCAATGGATGGAATTCATCATATTAACAGGGTAGAAAAGAAAAATCATGTCATCATATTAATCTAGTCAGAAAAAAAGGATTTGCAAAAATTCAGTAGTCAGTAATGGTGAAAACTCTGAGCAACGCAAGAGTGGGAAATCTCCTCAATAGCTAAGGCATTCTTACTAGTAAAAAACTATGATTTTCTTTAATAAAGAGAACAAAACCAGTGTCCATTCTCGTCACTCCTTCCGTACAGGGCTAGATGTTGGAGCCAGTGCAATAAAGAAAGTAGATGTAACAATCTAATGGAGTTGAAAGAAGAAGTAAAACTGCCACTATTTGCTGGTAACATGATTACCTATGTAGAAAATCCAAAGAATATACCCCTAAATTATATTAGGGAAATCCAAATTAAAATTACAAAGAGAAATCACTTTACATCTATCATAAGGGCTAAAATGAAAATTACTGACAATACCAAGTTCTGGCAAGGAAGCAGAGAAATTGCATCACTCATGCATTGCTGGTGGGTGAATTGCCCAGTCATTCTAGAAAACAATCCAAGAGTTTCACATAAACTTAAATATTCACTTACTGAACAACCCAGCAATCACACTTCTGGGTATTTATGCTTGAGAAAGGAAAACTTTATGTTCACACAAAAATAGGTACATTAGTACTTGAAATTAACCAGTGATCTTCACTGAATGAACAGATAAATATCCTGTAGTACATTTACACAATGAGATACTATTTATACATCTTCTCAACTTCAATAAGATTATTTTGCAATAAATCATTTTAAGTTGAAACAATGGTAAGTCAAAAGTTCATTTAATATGGGAAGGAAATCTAAAAAAAGAGTGGAGATCAATGTATACATGTATAACAGATTTTCTTTGCTGCATTGCAGAAACTAACATTGTAAAGAAACTATACTTCAATACAAATAAAAATTTTAAAAATGATAACCTATCTAATATATTTAACCTAGCTTCCCTTGAAAGTGAAAGTCGCTCAGTCGTATCCGACTCATTGCGACCCTATGGGCTGTCTATGGAATTCTCCAGGCCAGACTAATGGAGTGGGTAGCCTTTCCCTTCTCCAGGGCATCTTCTCAATACAGGGATCGAACACAGGTCTCCTGCATTTCAGGTGGATTCTTAACCAGCTGAGCCACAAGGGAAACCCAAGTATACTGGAGTGGGTAGCCTATCCCTTCTCCAGAGGAACTTCCTAACCCAGGAATCAAACCAGAGTCTTCTGCTTTGCAGCAAATTCTTTACCAACTCAGCTATCAGGGAAGCGGTAGCTTCCCTTAAATGTGGCCGATACTCACATTAGCCTACAGCTGGGAAAAAAATTGTCTCAAACAGTCTACTTTAAAATGATGAAAATCTTATGAATGTGTTGAGTACTGTACTGAAAATGAAAATCAGAATGGTTATATGGGTATGAAATGGCTGTAAATGTGTTGGTTGTTTACACTCATGATTTTGAGGCTGGCCAGGAGCTCAGCTCACTGCTGCTGCCCAGAATCATCAGGAAACATAATACTGCATGTTGCTAGCCCAGGAAAAGATAAAACTTCAATATTCCAAGCATGGTTTCTACTGAATGCATACCACTTTCTCACTACTGTAAAGTCAAAAATCCTAAATTGAATTATCCTAAATTAAGTTGGGGACAGTCTGTAGTGATTAAAAGGTAAAAATTATTGATATATGCTATAGTCTAGATGGATCTCAGGATGTTATGCTGAGTAAAAAACAACCTCAGAGGCTACATGGTGTATGATTACACTTACTGGATTATTATGGTTGTATACATAGTGTGATTCTACTTATTTAACAGTCTCAACAGGACAAAATACAGAGATGAAAGGAGATCAGTAGTGACCTGGATTGTAAAGAATTGCAGGCCTCAGGAAGGTGTGCAAAGAGGATTTCTTTAGAGAGATGGAACAATTCTAAGTGATGATTTTAATGGTGGTAACAAGAGCTCATACATGTGATAGAGTTTCACAGAGCTATGCATCAAAACCAGAGTGCATATAAAACTGAGGTATCAGATCGCAATCTGTATTTTAATAAACTTTTGGCAATATAAATTTCTTTGTATGTATATGTAATTATTATATTAGCATATATAGTTTAGAATATCAAGCTGCTTCCCAGGCTGTTGTGGGACTTTGTGGTCTCTTCTGCCTAGTTACAAATAATTGGAAACCAAGGCATCAGCAATTTTCAAGGGTTGCAGAGGTGGGGATGGTTGGCAAAGCAAGTTCTTTAGGGTGGTGGAATGGTTCTGTACCTTAATTTTAGTGGTGGTAATAAGAATTTACAAATGTTATCAATTTCACAACTATTCTTAAAAAGGTGGATATAAAACATGTGATAAATATAACATACTGATACATATAATATATGTATTATCTTGGTGTTCCCCAGACTGCTCTAGGCATTTGTGGTCTCCCCTGCTTCCTTGTAAATAATTAGAAACCAGGACATCAGCTGCCTGTCACTCAGAGTTCATATGGGACAGAAGAATAAATGGTTCAACCTCATATAAACTCTCCTCCCTGTATTACTCATTAATGAGTTCTTTTGAACTTAAATTCTAAGAACTGGCACTGTTTTTAAGACTGTATCTAATACTTCCTTTTCTACTTGTTTGTTTGCTTTTGGTTCTTTTAAATGAATTTATCTATTAAAATGATGAAACCAAGTGGAAGATTGAGAGATACATACTTCATGATCATGTAGAGTATACAAAGCTTCAATCATTAAGTTCTGTGGTATTGACATATACTAAGTGTTTGAACAGTATTGGAAAAGGTCAGTATTCATTCCAGTCCCAAGAAGGGTAATAACAAAGATTGTTTAAATTATTATGCAATTGTGCTCATTGCACATACCAGTAAGATTATGCTCAAAATCCTTCAGCTAGCCTTCAGCAGTATGTGAACCAAGAAATTCCAGATATACAAACTGGGTTTCAAAGAGGCAGAGGAACTAGAGATCAAATTGCCAACATTCATGGGATCATAGAGAAAGCAAAGGAATTCCAGAAAAACATCTGTCTCATTTACTACACTAAAAACTTTGTGTGGATAACAACAAACTGGAAAATTCTTAAGAAGATGAAAATACCAGCCCACCTTACTTGTTTCCTGAGAAATCTGTATGCAGGTCAAGAAGCAACAGTTAGAACCGGACATGGAACAACCGACTGGTTCCAAATTGGGAAAGGAGTACATCAAGGCTGTATTGTCAGTCCTCTTATTTAACTTATATGCAGAGTATAACATGCGAAATGTCGGGCTGGATGAATCACAAGCTGGAATCAAGATTGCTGGGAGAAATATCAAAAACCTTGGATATGCAGATGATACCACTCTAATGGGAGAAAGTGAAGAGGAACTAAAGGGCCTCTTGATGAGTGTGAAAGAGGAGAGTGAAAAAACTGGCTTGAAACTCAACATTCAGAAATCTAAGATCATGGCATCTAATCCCATCACTTGATGGCAAATAGAAGGGGAAAAATAGAAGTAATGACAGATTTTACTTTCTTGGGCTCCAAAATCCCTATGGATGGTGACTGAAGCCATGAAATTAAAAGATGCTTGCTCCTTGGAAGAAAAGATATGAAAAACCAGCAGGTGGGCTAAGTTGCTTCAGTAGTGTCCGGCTCTGCATCCCTATGAACCGTAGCCCTCCAGTCTCCTCTGTTCATGAGATTTTCCAGGCAAGAATATTGGGGTGGGTTGCCATGCCCTCCTCCAGGGGGATCTTCCTGACCCAGGGATCAAACCCACATCTCTTATGTCTCCTGAGTTTGCAGGCATTTTCTTAAATACTTGTGCCCCAGAGAAGCTTAATATGGCATACTAAAAAGCAGACACATCACTTTGCTGACAAAGGTCTGTATAATCAAAGCTATGGTTTTTCCAATTGTCATGTGTGGTGTGAGAATTTGACCATAAATAAGGCTGAATGCTGAAGAATTGATGCCTTTGAATTGTGGTGCTGGATAAAGCTCTTGAGAGTCCCTTGGACTGCAAGGAGGACAAACCAGTCAGTCCTAATAGAATCAACCATGAATATTCACTGGAAGGACTGATGCTGAAGCTCCAGTACTTTGGCCACCTGATGCGAAGATCCGACTTATTGTAAAAACTCTGATGCTGGGAAAGATTGAGGGCAGGATGAGAAAGGTACAGCAGAGGATGAGGTAGTTAGATAGCATCACTGACACAATGTACATGAATTAGAGCAACTTTGGGAGATACTGAAGTACAGTGTAGCCTGGGGTGCTGCAGTCCATGGGGTCGCAAAGTTTGGACATGACTTAGTGACTGAACAACAACAAAAAAAGTGTTTAAAATCTGTAGATACCAAGTTTTGTAGGAGGACATTACAGCATTATGTCACAGAAAGATCTGGCATACTTATCTTGAATTTATTTTACAAAGAGAAAAATAATGAGCCATTAACAAGTTCAATGAGACTGAACACTTTGGACCAATGACATAGAAAATGTGACATCAGGACAATTCCAGGACACATGGTCTAATAAATGCAATTCTATATGTGGAAGGGACAGGACTGAATATCCTGATCTTCCTCAAAGTCTAATAAATAAGACTCAATTTCAAATTTCAAAAGAATATTTTACTCCTGTACAATTTCATTCAATATTTAAAACTGAATAGATGCTGAAAGTCAGATGAACTGATTTTTTTTTTTTGTCATTTCATGGTGAAGTAATTTTATTTATTGAAAAACCTAAATAGAGTCACAAAACTCAATACAAAGACAGAGATATATTAATGATTTTGAATAAAATTTCCATTCACCAAGAAGCCTAAGATCTGCAAGCTTTTTAAAAGAGTCATTACATTCTGGATGGAGAAAAGTAAGACTAGGCTAAATGAACGACCTGTTAGTACATTAGAAAAGGTTTCATAGGCTATAGTAAATTATATCTTAAACAGGATGGCAAAACTATTTTGCTGAATAATTATCAATGTACATCAACTTGTTTAATATTCAGTTCTCCTCTGCTCAAATTTTAATACTGATTGCTTTTTTCACGCCTTCTTTCAGGATCTGCCTAATTTAGTGACCAGGGAAAGACAAGCAGACAAATTAAAGGTTTGTGGTGAGCCAGACTTTTTCCCATGTGTGCACAGACCACATGGTCTATGAACATGACAGCCCCCACTTCCTGTTGTGGGGAGTCACACAGGTACCGGGTAGTATGTATATGTGCTGCCAGGCACTCAAAGACACTGATCTCTTAGCTTGAGGCAGAACTAAGCACATTTGTGCAGGGAAATCCATGCCTCATGCCGCTCTCCAGTCTTCTCTGGGTGTTCCTGGCTGTCGCTTTCTCTGGTAGGGAGGCTTCCAAACATGGGAGCGAGTGTTCAGGGTGAAAGGCCTGCACACAGGCGCCTGGAGCTTCACAGGGACTTGGGGAGGAAATGAGGACTGGAGAAAAGCAGGCATCTTATGATTTCAATTTTTTGTCTTTGGATCCTCAACAACTCCTACACTATTTTATTCATTGCTTCATCTGTTTTCTGATTTTTTTTTTTTTTCCTCACAGGATCTGGTGTGGCCCAGAAAGTCACTCAAGACCAGTCAGATGTATCCAGCCATGTGGGGCAGTCAGTCACCCTGAACTGTCGGTATGAAACAAGTTGGACCGCTTACTACCTTTACTGGTACAAGCAACTTCCCAGTGGACAGATGACTTCCGTTATTCGTCAGGGTTCAGAAGTGACAAATGCAAGGAAAGACCGCTACTCTGTAAACTTTAAGAAAGCAGATAAATCCATCAGCCTCACCATTTCAGCCTTACAACTGGAAGACTCTGCAAAGTACTTCTGTGCTCTTAGTGACTCACAGTGCTTGAAGTAATAGGAAAAGCTGTACAAAAACCCTGGAGCTTAGTAAGAGAGAGCCCCCCTGCTGCAGGACCCCAGCTGAAATGCACACCCGCAGACCCCAGACAAGAAATGATAGTCCTGTGGTTATTTAAGTTGTGGTCTGGATCAGAAGATTTAGTTCTAGTTAAAGGCACCTTCTACGTTATTTGGAAACAGGTGTCCAGAGTAATTTTCTACTAATATATTCTCCACTTGAATTTTTGACTTTAAATCAACTGTACAGAACATGTGTAAAGTTGTCTAAATTTGAAAATGTGCCCCATTTTCAAATGTGCCAGTAAAACTGGCAGTTTTACTTCATCACAAAACTGGGTCTAGTTGTGTGGTATCACCATCAAAACTACTTCCTTAATCATTTCCTCTTAGACTTTGTGTCAGGGCACAATCAGAAAAGCAGAACCATGAGTGATGTAGAATAAGAGATTAGTTCTAGGGATTAGAACTCAGGCAATGGCCAAAGCTGGTGGACGAGTATGTAAAAAGTTGTTATCTTTATATCTGGTGTTGAGCCTGAATTCACTTTAAGTCAGCTTAGAGTAACACTGATGCTTTTAAACTGTGGTGTTGGATAAGACTCTTGAGAGTCCCTTGGACTGCAAGGAGATTCAACCAGTCCATCCTAAAGGAAATCAGTCTTGAATATTCATTGGAAGGACTAATGCTGAAGCTGAAATTCCAATACTTTAGCCACATGGTGCAAAGAACTGACTCATTGGAAAAGACCCTGAAACTGGGAAAGATTGAAGGTGGAAGGAGAAGGGGACAAAAGAGGATGAGATGGTTGGATGGTGAGTTTGAGTAAGCTCCAGGAGTTGGTGATGGACAGGGAAGCCTGGCATGCTGCATTCCATGGGGTCGCAAAGAGTCACACACAACTGAGCAACTAAACTGAACAAAACTGAACTGAAGGTAACATTTGTAAAGGAAAGTCTGATAGGTACAAAAGTATGGACAAACTGTGACAAAGAAAGTCACACTTGAACTATGAGGACAACTGGAACCCACAGACTTGTCTGTCCCTCACCTCCTTCAGTCTCACAATACTGGGTGACCTTGAAGAGAAGTGAGTGTCATTTGCTGTCATGCTACATGCATACTTGGCCCAAGACAAAGAAGATGAGGAGGACATCTCATGGGAAGTGGAGGAGTTATGAGTCAACAATAAGATGAGCTAGTTCATCAGCAGCAATGTGTAGAAAAAGCATTTGCCAAAATCCAATAGTCAACCATGGTTAAAACTCTAAGAAACACAGAAATAATGGAGAAGTTCCTCAACAGCTCTTAGCATGTTTACTGGTAAAAAATTATACTTTTCCCTAAGGAAGGCAACAAAGGGAGAATATCCACTTTAATCGCTCTCCTTCAGCAAGTGCTAGACGTTGTAGCCAGTGCAGTAAAGCAAATAAATATATAAACAACCTTTTAAGCCAGAAAGGCAGTCAAATTACCACTATTTTCTATCTATGTAGAAAATCCCAAAGAATATACTCTTCAAAACTCCTATAACTATTAAGTGGGTTCAGAAGGTCTCAGGATATATAGGGTAAACACACAAAATGAAATGCATTTTTATATACTATCAGTAAACATGTGGATACCTAAATTAAAAATATAATACTATTTACAATGGTTCAAGAAAGACCCTAAATCCTTAGGCATAAATCTAAGAAAGCATGTACAGAACTTAAACACAGAAAGCTACAAAACACTGCTACTTTAAAAAAATAAAAATAGCCAGTTATTCTAGCTATTATCCTAGAAAGACCAACTTTCCCCCAGTGGAGTTGCATAGGCACTTTTAGAGAAAAAAAAATTGATGGCACATGTATTATGATCTCTTTTTGGACTTGATTCTGTTTACTGACTTCTTTATTTTATCCTCATACCAACAGACCATTCTATCTTAATTACTGGGGCTTCATACACATTTTGAAATCTGGAAATGCAAGTCGTATTTTCTTTGTCTTATTCAAGGCTTATTCTAGGTCTTTGCACTTCCACGTAAGGTATAGAATAGCTTCTACCACAAGAGATTGAGGTAATTTGATTAGGATTGTGCTGAATTTATGAATTCATTTAGGATAATTGACATCATAACATATGGAGTCTTTTTAGATCAATAACCTCTTTATTTATGTCCTCTCTAATTTCTTTCATTAATTTAGGTCCTCTCTAATTTCTTTTGTTAATGTTAAGATTTTTGTAGAGGACTTGCATTGTTGCTATTGTTTAGTCTCTGTCATGTCCAACTCTTCACGACCCCATGGACTGTAGCCCGCCAGGCTCCTCTGTCCATGGGATTTCCCAACACTGGAGTCGGTTGCCCCTCCCTTCTCTAGGGGATCTTCCCAATGCAGGGGTATTTTCTACATGTACGAATATATGATGTGTAAATAAAGATAGTCCACCTGGTTGGCAGGCAGACTCTCTACCACTAAGCCACCTGGGAAGCAGGGATACTTATAAAAATTTTATCTATTATTTTGTATAGCTTTTTTACCTTAATTGACCTAAATGCCCAGCATCAAATCCAGTGCTATGATTAATTGGGTTAAGAAAAATGTGGATACAGGGAATTGATTATGCCCTGAAATAGCCAGAACAGAGCTAGGATACCTGTCAATATGAAAACAGATTTAGTTCAACAGCCAAACAGATGATACCAATCTCTTGTTTGGGGTTTTGAAAACACTATTTCATTGAGCAGCCTTAGGAAATGGTCTTTCCTGGCATTAGTGTCTGTAGGTGGCAAGGACTGGTCACCACTGAGTACCAGGCCATGATTTATGTTAGTTACCCCAGACCTCAGAAGTGAGGACATTTCTCATCTCCTATGTGATTTTTATCTCTCAAATCAAAACTATTCTGGAGTTATTGGAGAGGAATCAAGAAGAGCTCTTGCATACCTTATATTAAATTAGTTCCCAAGCATTTGATAAATGACATTTTAATTGCATTTTCTTTTTTTAAGCCTTTACATTTTTTAATTTATTTTTTAAATTTAAATTTATTTCTTTTAATTGGAGGCTAATTACTTTACAATATTGTATTGGTTTTGCCATACATCAACATGAATCTGCCACGGGTGTACACGTATACGTGTTCCCCATCCTGAACCCCCCTCCCATCTCCCTCCCTGTACCATCCCTCTGGGTCATCCCAGTTGCCCAACCCCAAGCATCCTGTATCCTGCATCGAACCTGGACTGGTGATTCATTTCTTATATGATATTATACATGTTTCATATGGAATTTAGAAAGATGGTAATGATAACTCTGTATGCGAGACAGCAAAAGACTCAAAGATGTATAGAACAGTCTTAATTGAATTTTCTAATGCTTTTGCTAGAATCTAATTGGGAGAAGGCAATGGCAACCCACTCCAGTACTCTTGCCTGGAAAATCCCATGGATGGAGAGACCTGGTGGGCTGCAGTCCATGGGGTCGCTAGGAGTCAGACACGACTGAGCGACTTCACTTTCACTTTTCACTTTCATGCATTGGAGAAAGAAATGGCAACCCACTCCAGTGTTCTTGCCTGGAGAATCCCAGGGATGGGGGAGCCTGGTGGGCTGCCGTCTATGGGGTTGCACAGAGTCGGACACCACTGAAGCGACTTAGCAGCAGCAGCAGCAGAAATAAAATTGATTTCTGTGTTTGGTGACTGTATCAATGCACTGATAGGTTCTAGCTCTTAAACAGCTTGTTTAGAGGTACTTTGTATTTTCTACATGTATAAACTTGTGATCTGTAAATTAAAATAGTTTTGCTTCTCATTTTCAAACTTAATATATCTTATTTTCTTCCCTGGTTTGATCCCAGGCCCTCCATTAGGACAGTGAATAGAAGTACCTGTCTTGTTTGTGATTCTGTAGGGAGTAATATTGACTTTGATATTTTCATTGATGCCCTTTATTAGATTTGGGAATTTCTCTTTTATTTTTGGATTGTTGGGAGTATTCATCATGCAAAGACGTTAGCCTTTCATCAAATTCTCTTGATTTTTTAAAAGTAAATTAAGTACATTATTTTTGTTTTCATCAAGCAAAGAAAGATCACTTCACCTCATATGGTCAAGATATAATCTTCTAAAATTAAAAATTCTGAAAAGAACCAATAGGCTAAGAAACTTATTGTTAGATTCTCCAAATTTTGGTTTCCATTTTTTTGGTTTTCGTTATTATTTAAAATGCCACTTTGAAATGCTTTGCACAATCTTCTAAAAAAATAAAGTAAAAGAAACCAAGAAACAAAAACGTTTTTTTTCTCTACCTTTTGCTAATATAGTAAAATAATATATTCCTACATAGCTTAAATGAATTCATTTTTAGTTGTTCCTATATTTTCAGTAGTAGTGGGTGTTGACTTGTGTGTGTGTGATCCGCCACATAACAGACTACAAAAGAATATTTATGAATATTTGTTAAATATTTATATGGGAATAATATTTATTCCCATATCATCAGTTTAATTTTCCTCCATCCTAGACTTGTGATGTTTGTTATCTGTTCTTGAATTTTGTCCACAAATATAACCCTTTATTTATCCTGTTGGAGTCTTTGTTTAACCTGACTTCTATAGTATTGAAAGATTGCTTTTGGAATAATTTCAAGAGTTGTTCAGCATAACTTCCTTCACTAAGCTCATGAATAACAACTCATCTACTCATTCAGAAAACAGATAACTCTTGAGTACTTTATGTGTACCAACCTCTCTTTATAAACACTGAATAAACTTTAAATATGGGAAGATAAAAGACAAAAGGAAAACTACAAAGAAGCCAACAACTGAGGATATGTGACAAAGAAAGGAGCCAGAAATAATGAAAACAATTTGTGGAGTGGTTTAGAACTAAGAAAACACAGATGAATACAAAGGTCATACAACTGAGATGTGTGTAACTCAGTCATGTCCAGCTCTTGGGACACCATAGACTGTAGCCCACCAGACTCTTCTGTGCATGGATTTACCCAGGCAGGATACTGGAGTCGGTTCAGTTCAGTTCAGTTCAGTCGCTCAGTCGGCTCTTTGTAACCCCATGAACCGCAGCATGCCTGGCCTCCCTGTCCATCACCAAATACCAGAGTCCACCCAAACCCATGT
The DNA here is from genome assembly GCF_029378745.1 of Bos indicus. Lineage (NCBI taxonomy): Eukaryota > Metazoa > Chordata > Mammalia > Artiodactyla > Bovidae > Bos > Bos indicus. The sequence continues at coordinate 24,755,172 of NC_091769.1, read as the reverse complement.
CCATTGAGTCAGTGATGCCATCCAACCATCTCATCCTCTGTTGTCCCCTTCTCCTCCTGCCCTCAATCTTTCCCAGCATCAGAGTCTTTTCAAATGAGTCAGCTCTTCACATCAGGTGGCCAAAGTATTGGAGTTTCAACTTCAACAGCAGTCCTTCCAATGAACACCCATGACTGATATTTCGGATGGACTGGTTGGATCTCCTTTCAGTCCAAGGGACTCTCAAGAGTCTTCTCCAACAACACAGTTTAAAAGCATTAATTCTTCAGCACTCAGCTTTCTTTATAGTCCAACTCTCACATCCATACATGACCACTAGAAAAACCATAGCCTTGACTAGATGGACCTTTGTTGGCAAAGTAATGTCTTTGCTTTTTAATATGCTGTCTAGGTTGGGCATAACTTTCCTTCCAAGTAGTAAGTGTCTTTTAATTTCATGGCTGCAATCACCATCTGATTTTGGAGCCCAGAAAAATAAAGTCAGCCACTGTTTCCACCGTTTCCCCATCTATTTGCCATGAAGTGATGGGACCGGATACCATGATCTTAGTTTTCTGAACATTGAACTTTAAGCCAACTTTTTCACTCTCCTTTTTCACTTTCATCAAGAGGCTCTTTAGTTCTTTACTTTCTGCCATAAGAGTAGTGTCATCTGCATATGTGAGGTTGTTCATATTTCTCCCGGCAGTCTTGATTCCAGCTTGTGCTTCCTCCAGCCCAGCGTTTCTCATGAGGTACACTGCATATAAGTTAAATAAGCAGGGTGACAATATGCAGCCTTGACGTACTCCTTTTCTTATGTGGAACCAGTCTGTTGTTCCATGTCCAGTTCTAACTGTTGCTTCCTGAGCTGCATACAGGTTTCTCAAGAGGCAGGTCAGGTGGTCTGGTATTCCCATCTCTTGAAGAATTTTCCACAGTTTATTGTGATCCACACAGTCAAAGGCTTTGGCATAGTCGATAAAGCAGAAATAGATGATTTTCTGTAACTCTCTTGCTTTTTTGATGACCTAAATCAAGTCCCTTATGACTATACCTTGGAAATGAGAAATAGATTTAAGGGACTAGATCTGATAGACAGAGTGCCTGATGAACTATGGACGGAGGTTCGTTACACTGTACAGGAGACAGGGATCAAGACCATCCCCAAGAAAAAGAAATGCAAAAAAAGCAAAATGGCTGTCTGAGGAGGCCTTACAAATAGCTGTGAAAAGAAGAGAGGCGAAAGGCACAGGAGAAAAGGAAAGATATACCCATTTGAATGCAGAGTTCCGAAGAATAGCAAGGAGAGATAAGAAAGCCTTCCTCAGTGATCAGTGCAAAGAAATAGAGGAAAACAATAAAATGGGAAAGACTAGAGATCTCTTCAAGAAAATTAGAGATACCAAAGGAACATTTCATGCAAAGATGGGCACAATAAAGGACAAAAATAGTATGGACTTAACAGAAGCAGAACATAAGAAAAGGTGGCAAGAATACACAGAATAACTGTATAAAAAAGATCTTCACGACTAGGATAATCACGAAGGTGTGATCACTCACGCTCACCTAGAGCCAGACATCCTGGAATGTGAAGTCAAGTGGGCCTTAGAAAGCATCACTATGAACAAACCTAGTGGAGGTGATGGAATTCCTGTTGAGCTATTTCAAATCCTAAAAGATGATGCTGTGAAAGTGCTGCATTCAATATGCCTGCAAATTTGGAAAACTCAGCAGTGGCCACAGGACTGCAAAATGTCAGTTTTCATTCCAATCCCAAAGAAAAGCAATGCCAAAGAATGCTCAAACTACCACACAATTGCACTCATCTTACATGCTAGTAAAGTAATGCTCAAAATTCTCCAAGCCAGGCTTCAGCAATATGTGAACCGCGAACTTCCAGATGTTCAAGCTGGTTTTCGAAAAGGCAGAGGAACCAGAGATCAAATTGCCAACATTCGCTGGATCATCAAAAAAAAAAACTGGAGTGGGTAGCCATTTCCTTTTCAGGAAGCTATCCTGATCCAGGGATCGAACCCCCATTGCCTACACTGCAGATAGATTCTTTACCGACTGAGACACCAGGGATATTCACCTTTCAATCTGAGAAACATTTCAAAAGGTTGACATTCTGTAGGAGTTTAGCTCTGCAGTTCATTTATTCAGTCACTAGAGGGGGCTGCGTCATTTGGAAACAGCGGTTTTTTCTGGCTATCAAGGAAAGGAAGTTTATGTTTTCTATCAATGTTCCAGAGAAGTGAAAAAAAAAAAAAAAAAAAAAGAAGAAGATTTTCATCATATTTAGACAACTTGATTTTATAATCCTTTGTTGAGTGAATGTGGTCAACGATTCAGGGAATCATAGCCTTATAGCCTAAATCTTTTCCATGTACCTCATAAACATTGCTTTCCCATTTCCCAGCCCTGGTTAACTCTTCCCTTCCCTATTCCTTATGTTCTTTTCTCTTCACTCCTCTTTTTCTGCCAGAATCATCCACCTCCACCCTTCTCCACCCCAGATAGTTTGCTTTCCCTTCTGTCTTTTCTGTGTCAGCATCCTTGGTGTCTCTCTGTCTCAGCATCTTTGGTGCAGAGCACCTACAAACATGGGTAGAGAGGACATAAGGATTAAGGGCCATTGTTCAAGGAGGATGAGAAGAATACCATCTGTGTCATCAGTTACTATATTAAGAACCGATGCATTGTGAAATGTCTGCCTAGATGGAGACACATGCATGATTCCAAGGACCTTTTCAGGACGTTGAGCTCCAATGTCTGAGCTCAAGACATTTAGCTTTCTGTCCCAATGTTATTAATATTTCCTGTCCCTCAGAGCAATCACAGCCTACTTTGAAATCTGACATACATTTGCTAGAACATGGATGGGAATTTTCATCTCTTTACAATGCACAGCTCAGTACAGTTTTCTGGGATTAAACAATGTTTTCCACAAGCTTCATGGAACATTAGAAAATGTCTTTGAAGAAGAAATGATAGAACAATGGTTCTGGATAGGCACACCATCGTGATCAGTGTTCCTTTTCCAGAATCAGACTTTAAACTTCACAGAGGATGGCAGCACACACCCTGTGAGTTGGGGATGTCTCTCCTTCTTTGCAGGATGTGACTAAAACAGGGCAGGAAGACCTAGACAGGGAACTGCTTGATCATTGGCTGAGGGATCCTGGCAACAACACACTGCAACAGATACCTGCACTGGTTGTAAGTCTCTAACAGCAGCAGTTGTGTCTGTTATCTGGAAACAAGCCTAGGAGCAGACACAAGTGTGAGCTCTGAGCCCACAATCCTGATTTGTCCTTGAAGTATGGGGCTGGTGATTGGAGTAACTGTTTTTCTGACCTTGGGTAAGTGTTCTGTATCTACAAAGGATGACTTTGAAGCCAAGGAACCATAAAGGGTCATTTGCTCTGTACTTCTTTCCCTATGTTTTATTCAGCATTATAGCAATGGAATTGAAAACAGATCTATGCATTTGCTAGGGAGTACGAACTTCTATATAACAGGTTAATTCATAGCCATGATCCAGAAGAGACATTAGCAGTAAGCATGTTGGAAGAAATCTCTGGGGTTATTGAGCCAAGGACCCCAGGATAAAGCCTATAGAGTTCTCAGATTCTTGCCATGTGTCTTTGGTCAATATATAATAGGCATCAATAATATTTCTCAGGACATAGATAAAAACAGTGGAGTAGGGGGTAGGTCCAGACAGTTTGGGGAGTGTTGTGCCCTTGATCCACAGAATTACACTGATTTGTTGTCAGGGGATAATTTTATTTTCTTGGCCCTTTAGGGACTGTGATTAATGCTAAGACCACCCAGCCCAGCTCCATGGATTGTGCTGAAGGAGAAAATGTAAACCTGCCTTGTAACCACTCTACCATTGGAGGAGATGACTATATATATTGGTATCAGAAAAATCCCAATCAGAGTCCACAGTATGTCATTCATGGCTTACGAGGCACAGTGAACAGCAGCACGGGCTCTCTGCACATAGCTTCAGACAGAAAGTCCAGCACCTTGGTCCTGCCCCAGGTCACCCTGAGAGACACCGCTGTGTACTACTGTGTCCTGAGAGAGGCACACTGGGACAGACAGGGCTGCACCTGTGCAGTATCTCTCTGGTGGGAAGAAGGGGGGGTGCAGAGTTGGGGGAGCTGTCACGAGAGCAAATCTAGAATCATTTGGAAGGAGAATCAGAAGAGCAGTAAGAGATGAGGAAAATGAAGGGAAGAGAAATGGAAGAAGATGAATAAAAACAGAAGAAAAAGAGGACAAGGAATAAGCACCTAGTTTACTGATGAATCTGAGAAGAATTTTGAGGCATATCAGAATCATAATTTTAACATAGCAATAAAGTAAGAGGTGTTAATAATTTTTATGACTCTTTCTCATGTCAATAAAATGTTGGTTTCAGTGTGCTAGTCCCAACATAAGAAGTGGGAAACCTACAAATAATTCTTGTACCAAAGGCTTCTTTAATTTGGATCCAAGGCCAAGTCTAGACTCTGATGTGTTACAGTTGTTCTGCTTACCAAAAACAAATTGCTCTCTCTGAGAAAGATCTGAAATGTTATTGTTGCTAGTCTAGAACATTCATATTTCCCATGAAGAAGTTTTTTGAAAGAAACAAAAATTAAATGAATAATAATTTTTCACTTCCTAGGCAGGTCTGGAAACCCTGCCTTTATGAGGCGTTTTCATCAATTTGATAATCCCTAAGTAGCACATGGGGGTTCCCCCGTGGCTTAGCAGTAAAGAATCCACCTGCAATGCAGGAGCTTCAAGAGACCCAGGTTCAATCCTTGGTTCAGGAAGATCCCCTGGAGGAGGGGATGGCAACCCATTCCAGTATTCTTCCCAGGAGAATCCCAAGGACAGGGGAGCCTAGCAGACTACAGTCTTTAGAGTTGCAAAGAATCGGACATGACTGAAATGACTTAGCATGCAGGCATGCAAGCAGCATGTGGGGCTTACCCTGGTGGCTCAGTGGTAAAGAATCTGCCTGCCAATGCAAGGGACATAGGTTCGGTCCCTGGTTGGAGAACTAAGATCCCACATGCCTTGGAGCAACTAGGCCTACGTGCTGCTACTACTGAATTATTCTTGAACTGTCAATCTGAATGTTAGTGTCTGCAGATCACTTTACTTTCACTGCAGTGAAAATATACAGGTCCTCATCTTCCATCCCTTTTACCCTCAAATCTACTGCTAGAGAATCGATATTATTTACAGAGTCTGAGGTAATAACACAACCTAAAATTATCTTCATATGGTTTCAAAAGGACTTATTTTTCTCTAGAATAGCCTACTAAAATTAAAAAGCATAATACAAAACTAGCAATCAACACTTTAAAAATGTATTTACAATAGAAATTTAAAAAATAATTTATTCACTTTCACTTTAATAAAAATAAAACTATTACAATTCAATTTTCGATGTCCAGCTGGTGGTTAAGATAACTAATATCGCTCTCAATGCAGGCTGAGTCTAAAATAAATATATATAACTTTCAAAGTCATCAGTACCATTTTTATAGCATCCATATATATGCATTAATATACCATTTTTTCTCTTTCTGACTTACATCACTCTGTTTAACAGGCTCTAGGCTCATCCACCTCACTAGAACTGTCTCAAATGTGTTTTTCTATGGCTGAGAAATATTCCATTGTATATAAGTATGACAACTTCTTTATCTTTTCATCTGTTGATGGACCCTATTTGTGGGGCAAAAATAGAGACACAGACATAGAGAACAGACTTCGGACACAGTAGGGGAGGGAGAGAGTGGGAAAAATTGAGAGAGTAGCATTAAAACATATGCTTTACCATATGTAAAATAGATAGCTAGTGGGAAGTTGCTGTATGATGCAGGGAGGTCAACACGGAGCTCTATGACAACCTAGAGGAATGGGGGGAAGACTCAAAAGGAGGGGACATATGTATACTTCTGGCTGATTCACATCATTGTATGGCAAAAGCCAACACAATATTGTAAAGCAATTATCCTACAGTTAGAAATAAATTAATTAAAAAATAATACTGTTTAATACAGCAAAGTGTTCCAGCCATTAGAAGCAACTTCTGATCATGCTGATTCATGAGGACCCTTCAGAACCATAAGTAAGTGCATAAGAGAAGCAAAAGCTGCATCCTCAGCACTTCTGGGAAACAGTATTTCATTAAGGAAGAACTACTGCATCCATACCATGTGAGAGAAGGATGGGGCTATATAATTAATTTTTGCTTTCTTTTCCCTAAAATTCTCCCAAATTCCTAATCAGGGTCTGCCTTCTCCTAAATGTTCTCAGAAAATGTTCCTCAAATCATAAAATAATGATCTTTTTATTTCCTTCTCTCACTCTACCCCTGGCAGCACATTCTGAGTTGGCTGCAGTGGGTGGGAGGGTGGGGCGTTCTGTCAGTGTCACCTGAGCAGGATTTGTTGGGTGAGCTGATTGGCTGCAGGAGCAGGAACGACTTAGGACACTCACTCCCTCGGGGTTTAGTTAAGTGTCTTACAGTGAAAATGTCCCAACAAGAAGAGGAAGCATCATGAAGAGGCTAGCAGGCACTGTGCTGGGGCTTTAGTTTGCCGGGGTTTGCTGTGAGTTGGGTCTGCCCCACAGGGGATCTGAAGGAATGAGGAGCTGCTCTATTGTTGAGGGAGGGAGAGGAGCTGAAAAGTCCTGCAGACTTTTTACCCTTCTCATCATCTATGGGGATGGGGAGGGCATTTTCAGGGTTTAGTAGGAGTTACAGTGACCCTCACCAGTGACTGTTTCTCTTTCCTCATCAGGTGTGTGAGGGGTGGATGTGGAGCAGAGTCCCCCAGCCCTAAGTCTCCAGGAGGGAGCCAGCTACACGCTTCAGTGTAATTTTTCCACTTTCCCACAGAGTGTGAATTGGTATCTTCAGAACCCTGGGGGCTGCATCATCCACCTGTTTTACATTCCTTCAGGGACAAAGAAGGATGGAAGATTACATGCCACAGCAGTTCCTAAAGAAGGCCGCGGCTCACTGCACATTTCCTCTTCACAGACCACAGACTCAGGCACTTACTTCTGTGCTGTGCAGCACAATGCTCCCCAGGCACCTGCAGCCTCTACACAAACCCTCCGTGTGGCTCAGCCCCTCTTCCAGCCACAGTCACGCTGTGGGCATCTGCACGCCACAGGGCATCTGCAGCGCTTAATGTTACTCACCTTTATCAGTATAGTTTTAACCACAGACACCTTTCGGCCCTATAGATTATGGACTTTGGTCTTTATCTTTCCTTCTCAACATATATCTCCTTCTGCACTAGAAACTTCTAACTGGGAACTAGCAGAGTAGTTGATAAGAGGATAGAATTAAAATAAGTATTTAACCACAACTTCCCAGTGGTAAAGAATTTGCCAACCAAATTGGAGATGCAGAAGACATGGGTTTGATCCCAGGGTTGGCAACATCTTCTGGAGGAGGAAATGGTAACCCATTCCAGTATTCTTGGGAAACACTGGGAAATATCATGGACAGTGGAGCCTGGCGGGATCCAGTGCATGGGGTCTCAAAGAGTTGGACTGACTGAGTGACTAAGTACACATGGTGAACTCAAAAATGTTAAAAAGTGAAAGGAATTAAATGAAATCACTCCAATAAAGATATTCTCCAGTTTGTGAGAGGGTGGGGCCTACTAAAAGAATTAAAGCAGATATGAACTTAGAGTTCTAGCTGGCTGAGAAGAGCAGAAGAGGAGCTTGAGTTCTTGTTCCAGGACAAGATACTGGGAGCATCATTTTCACTTCTGTGACTTCAACTAGGCTGTGAGTTGTGGAGGAGAAAACCTAGGATATCTCATCAATTAGGTGGACCGAGAAAACTGGATTACAAACAAGCTCATGCAGATAGAAACTCTAAGAAAGAAATAGATGTCTGTGGAACTAACAACTTTTTGATCTCTTTAAGTAGGGGTGAGTGGACAACAGAAGGAAAAAAGTGATCAAGAGCAGGTGAAACAGAGCCCTCAATCTTTGACAATCCAGGAATGAGAGGTTTCCATTCTGAACTGTAGTTATGAAAAGGCTGGGTTTGACTATCTCCTGTGGCACTGGCAATATCCTGGTAAAGGACCTGCATTCTTGATAGCCATATGTTCAGTTATGAATGAAATGGAAGATGGAAGTTTCACAGTTTCCCTCAATAAGAGTGGCAAACAGCTCTCATTGCACATCGCAATTTCCCAGCCTGGAGCCTCAGCCACCTACATCTGTGCAGCAAGTGCCGGGTGCTCCCCGGGCACCTGCAGCTGAGCTGCAGCCACATCCTGCTGTGTAGATGAGATAAACATGCACACACACTCACAATCTGTTTGGTCATAAAAGTCTTAATATATTTAAGAAAACTGAAATTATATAGAATTTATTCTTCAAAATGGAGATGATACAGAATATCTAGTACAAAGAAATGTCTGTAGAAACTCTCAAATATTTGGAATATATGCACTAACTTAAAAATAACCATAGGTTAAAGAAACAATTACTTACTTCAGAAAATATTTTGAAAGTAAATATTGTGAGAGTACATTATATAAATATGTATGAAATGCAGCTAAATAATATATAAAAGGAACTTTATCTATTTAAATGCTTATTTAACTAAGGAAAAAATGTTGAAAAACTGTCATCTAGGCTTTCAGCGAAAGATGATAGAAAATTGAATTAAACCCAATATAAACTGAAAGAAGTAAATAATAAAATGTTGGATTGGTGAAATACAAAGAAAGCTATCGGGATAGCCATGAAATGCAAAGTTAATTTTGTTAAAATGGTCAATAAGATTGAAATATTTCTAGGTAGAATTATCAAGGGAAAAAAGAAAAAACACAAATTATAAATATAAGTAACTAAAAAGAAAATTATTCTACAAGTTCTATAATGTTAAAAGGGTAATAAAAGAATATAATTAACATGTTTATGTCACTGAGTAAGTGTATAGAAGTAGATTTACACAAGTAGGGAAGGTTTATTTTTTGACAAAGTGCAAAGACAGTTCAATGGGGGTAACACAGTCTTATGAGCAAATGATGTTGGGACAATTGGATATTCTTGGAAAATAATTAAAACGTTGCCAAATATCACACCTCATACAAAAACTTGGGTACAGCCTCAAAATGAACCCATACATCCAAGTGTAAGATGTAAAATTACCAAATCTTTTAGGAAAAACATAAGAGAATATCTACATGACCTAGGGTTAGACAAAAAGAATTTTGGCATAACACCAAAAGCATGATCCATAAACAAACTTAGATTTCATCAAAATTAAAAATTTGCTCTGTGAATGACACTGTTTGCTCTGTGAAGGACACTGTTAAGAGAAGGAAAAAGATAAACCGCAGAAATGACAGGAAATACATTTTTATCAAAAGATTGTGTTCAGAATACAATGAACTCTCTAGACAGCAGGAAGAAAACAATCCAGTTGAAAACTGAAGGATAGATTTACACAGACACTTCACCAGGGAGCTATGTGGTAAGGAAATAAGCATATAAAAAGATGGTCAGTCTAAATCAAATATCTCTCTTAGTAAATGTCACATTGCACTGGAAAATATGTGGGTTATTTTCAAATATCTTTTGATAGCGATTTCTAACATAAATCCACAGTGATTAGAAAACAGACTGTAGGATTTTAATATCTTTAGACAATGAAAATTTGAACCTTGTTTTATGTCCCTGGATGTGTACCAATGTCTCCTAGTTTATAGTCTATGGGACCTTGAATAGAATTTGCATCCTGCTTAAAGCTCAATATTCTGAAAACGAAGATCATGGCATCTGATCCCATCACTTCATGGGAAATAGATGGGGAAACAGTGGAAACAGTGTCAGACTTTATGTTTTGGGGCTCCAAAATCTCTGCAGATGGTGACTGCAGCCATAAAATTAAAAGACGCTTACTCCTTGGAAGGAAAGTTATGACCAACCTAGATAGCATACTGTAAAGCAGAGACATTACTTTGCCAACAAAGGTCCGTCTAGTCAAGGCTATGGTTTTTCCTGTGGTCATGTATGGATGTGAGAGTTGGACTGTGAAGAAGGCTGAGCAAAGAAGAATTGATGCCTTTGAACTGTGGTGTTGGAGAAGACTCTTGAGAGTTCCTTGGACTGCAAGGAGATCCAACCAGTCCATTCTGAAGGAGACCAGCCCTGGGATTTCTTTGGAAGGAATAATGCTCAAGCTGAAGCTCCAGTACTTTGGCCACCTCATGCAAAAAGTTGACTCATTGGAAAAGACTCTGATGCTGGGAGGGATTGGTGGCAGGAGGAGAAGGGGACGACAGAGGATGAGATGGCTTGATGGCATCACTGACTCGATGGACGTGAGTCTCAGTGAACTCCTGGAGTTGGTGATGGACAGGGAGGCCTGGCATGCTGCGATTTATGGAGTCGCAAAGAGTCGGACACGACTGAGTGACTGATCTGAACTGAACTGATTGTGTGAAAATTGCATAAGTCTTAATTATGTTAATTCATAGTGCTTTTCAGTTCCACTGTACCCTCCTACTTTTCTGTATATTCATTCTATTAATTTTTGAGAGTTTTCTCTTGAAACTCCAAACAAAAAATTTAATTTATTTACTTAAAAAATAGTTGCAATATATAGTGGAACTGTATTTTGTGCTGTGTTTTCTAAGTCTAATATATACTTTCATAATTTAAAAAAATAAAGAGAAAAAAAGATGGTCGACATTATTAGTCATTAGGAAAATGCAAATTAAGGCACAAAGAGATACTACTTCACATCTACCATAAAGACTAAAATTAAAATTACTGACTATTGAGTTCTGGCAAAGATGCAGAGAAATTGGAGCACTCATATTGCTGGTCTGTGAATGGTCCAGTCATTCTGGAAAAAAGTTCAGCAGTTCCACATAAACTTAAATATCCACGTACCTTACAACTCTGCAATCACAGTCCTGAGTATTTATGCTTGAGAAATGAAAAACTTGTATTTACACAAAAGTCTGTACATGAATATTCATAGCAGCTATATTTGTGATGACCAAAAGCTGGAAACCAGTCAAGTATTCTTCATTGGGTGAATAGATAAATAAATCCACTGTAATACATCTGTACAAGGACATATTATTTATAGATTTTTTTCAATTTGTAATAGAGTTGTGTCTCAATAAACCATTTAAAGTTGAAAATAACAAAAATGCATTTAATATACCTAACCCAGCCTACATTAAATGTGCTCAACACTTACTTTAGCCTACTTACTTTTCTTTAGGTGAGAGAAATCATCTAATGCAAAGTCTATTTTATACTAAAATGTTGAAAATCTCATGTAATTTATTGAGTACTGTACTGAAAGTGGAAAATAGAATAGTTGTATGATTACAGAATGAAGGTAAGTGTGTCAGTTTTTTACCCTCATGATCTCAGGGCTGGCCAGGAGCTCAGCTTATTGCTGCTGCCCAGATCACCAAAGAATATATAGCAAATGTTGCTAGCATGGGAAAAGATCAAATTTAAAAATTCAAAGTGTGGTTTCTACTGAATGTGCATCACTTTTTTACCACTGTAAAGTCAAAAATCCAAAGTCAAGACATCATAAGTGGATGACAGTCTGTAGTGCTTAAAAGAAACAGACTATTGATACATGCAATAGCTTAGATGCGGCTTCCGAAGTGGCTCAGTGATAAGAACCTGCCTGCAATGCAGGAGACGGGGATTTGATCCCTGGGTGGGGAAGATACCCCGGAGAAGGAAATGGCAACCCACTCTAGTATTCTTTCCTGGAAAATTCCAAGGACAGAGGAACCTGTCTACAGGAAGTCTACAGTTAGTGAGGTTGCAAAAGAGTGGGACATGACTTAGCAACTAAAAACAATAGCCTAGATGGCTCTCAGGATGTTATGCTGAATGAAGAAATAGTCAATCTCAGAGGCTACATGGTGTACGATTACACTTATTGGATTATTATGATTGTACACATACTGTGATTCTATTTATACAACATTCTCAAAGAACAAAATTAGAAATGAAAAAAAGATCAGTAGTTGGGGTTAGAAAGAGATGCAGGGATGGGGAGAGTATGCACAGGGGATTTCTTTAAGAGACAAAACAATTTAGTGTCATGATTTTAGTGGTGGTACAAGAACCAATACATGAGATAAAATTTCATGGACAAATGCATCAAAACCAAAGAATGCATATAAAAACTGATGATAAGGTTATGGTATTTTTATAAAATTTTATCAATATCAATTTCTTGATATATGTAATTATTATATTAGTATATATCTATATTTTATAATATTATGCTGCTTTGCAAGCTGCTATGATCATTCATGATCTCCTCTGCTTAATTACAAATAATTTCAAGCCCGGGCATTCATTGCCTGTCAGCTCTCAGAAGTGAAATGAGACTGAAGATTAGTTTTCTCAGATACATACAAACTATCCTCCTTGCTTCAGTCATTCATGAGTTATTTTGATCTTAAATTCCATGAACTGGCAGTATTTTAGACCTTGTCTGTATTTTCTTTTCTACTTATCTATTTGCCTTTGGTTCTTTTATATTAATTCATCTATTATAGCAATGAAAGCAAATGGAAGATTGACAGCTACATTCCACATGAACATGAAACAGTGCAGAGAACTTCAGTCACCAACTTCTCTGGTGTTGACAGGTACTAAGTGTCTGCAGTCTGTAAATATTAAATTTATAGGAGTGCATTATAGCATTACACCAGAGAAAGATCTGGCATGTTTATCTTAACTTTATTTTATAATAAGAAATACTAATGAGCAACTGACAAGTGAGACTGAACACTCTGGGCCAAGGAGACAGAAAATGTGACATGAGAATGATTCTAGGACAGATGATCTAATAAGTACAATTCTATATTTAGAGGTAACAGGATTGAATAGCCTGATTGCCCTCAAAGTTTAATACATAAGACCCCATATAAAATTTAAAAAGAATAATATTTTATTCCAATTATAATTTCATTTAAATATACACCACTGAATAGACTCTGAAATTCAGATGGGCTGATTTTTTTAAGTCATTTTATGTTGAAGTGATTTTATTTATTGAAAAATCTAGGTGGAGCCCTGGAACACAGTAAAAAAAAGACAGAGGTACATTAATTGTTTTGTATAAGATTTCTATTCACCCAGAAGTCCTAAGATCTGTGAATGTTTTAAAATAGTCACTAGATTCTGGATAGAGAAAAGTAAGTATAGGCTAAATGAATAACAAATCAGTAGATTACAAGGATATTTCTTAGGCTATACTAAATTATATCTTAAAGAGGATTACAAAATTATTTTACTGAATCAGTGTATGTAAACTTTGGCTTCACAGCTGAATTCTACTAAAAATTTAAAGAAGAGCTAACACCTATCCTACTCAAACTCTTCCAGAAATTTGCAGAGGAAGGTAAACTTCCAAACTCATTCTATAAGGCCACCATCACCCTAATACCAAAACCAGACAAAGATGCCAGAAAAAAATAAAACCACAGGCCTATATCACTGATGAACATAGATGCAAAAATCCTTAACAAAATTCTAGTGAACCAGAATCCAACAACATATTAAAAAGACCATACACTATGACCAAGTGGGCTTTATCCCAGGGATGCAAGGATTCTTTAATATCCACAAATCAATCAATGTGATACACCACATTAACAAATTGAAAGATAAAAATCACCTGATTATCTCAATAGATGCAGAAAAAGCCTTTGACAAAATTCAACATCCATTTATGATAAAAGCCCTCCAGAAAGCAGAAATAGAGGGAACATACCTCACCATAATAAAACCCATATATGACAAACCCACAGCAAACATTATATTCAATGGTGAAAAATTGAAAGTATTACCCCTAAAATCAGTAACAAGACAGGGTGCCCACTCTCACCACCACTATTCAGCATAGTTTTGGAATTTAACCACAGCAATCAGAGCAGAAAAATAAATAAAAGGAATCCAGATCAGAAAAGAAGAAGTAAAACTCTTACTGTTTGCAGATGACATGATCCTCTACATAGAAAACCCTAAAGACTCCACCAGAAAATTACTAGAACTAATCAATGAATAAAGTTGCAGGATATAAAATTAACACACAGAAATCTCTTGCATTCCTATACACTAACAATGAGGAAACAGAAAGAGAAACTAAGGAAATAACTCCATTCACCATTGCAATGAAGAGAATAACATACTTAGGAATAAATCTACCTAAAGAAACAAAGAGAGAAGGAAATAGCAACCCTTTCCAGTACTCTTGCCTGGAAAATCCCATGGATGGAGGAGCCTGGTAGGCTGCAGTCCACGGGGTTGCTAAGTGTCGGACATGACTGAGCGACTTCACTTTGACTTTTCACTTTTCATGCATTGGAGAAGGGAATGGCAACCCACTCCAGTGATCTTACGCGGAGGATCCCAGGGACAGGACAGCCTGGTGTGCTGCCATCTATGGGGTCGCACAGAGTCAGACACTTCTGAAGTGACTTAACAGCAGCAGCAGCAAAGAAACAAAAGACATATGTATAGAAAACTATAAACCACTGATGAAAGAAATAAAAGATGACTCAAATAGATGGAGAAATATACCATGTTCATGGATTGGAAGAATAAATATAGTGAAAATGAGTATACTACCCAAAGCAATCTATAGATTCAATGCAATCCCCATCAAGCTACCAATGGTATTTTTCAGAGAACTAGAACAAATAATTTCACAATTTGTATGGAAATACAACCTCGAATAGCCAAAGCACTCTTGAGAAAGAAAAATGGAACTGGAGGAATCAACCTGCCTGACTTCAGGCTTTACTACAAAGCTACAGTCATCAAGATAGTATGGTACTGGCACAAAGACAGAAATATAGATCAATGGAACAAAATGGAAAGCCCAGGGATAAATCCACACACCTATGGACACCTTATCTTTGACAAAGGAGGCAAGAATATACAATGGAGAAAAGACAATCTTCAACAAGTGGTGCTGGGAAAACTGGTCAATCACTTGTAAAAGAAAGAAACTAGAACACTTTCCAACACCATACACACACACAGAAAAACCTCAAAATGGATTAAAGATTTAAATGTAAGACCACAAACTATAAAACTCCTAGAGGAAAACATAGGCAAAACACTCTCTGACATACATCACAGCAGGATCCTCTATGACCCACCTCCCAGAGTAATGGAAATAAAGGCAAAAATAAACAAATGGGACCTAATTAAAATTAAAAGCTTCTGCACCACAAAGGACACTGTAAGCAAGGTGAAAAGACAGTCTTCAGAATGGGAGAAAATAATAGCAAATGAAGCAACTGACAAAGAATTAATCTCAAAAATATACAAGCAGCTCCTGCAGCTCAATTTCAGAAAAATAAATGACCCAGTCAAAAAATGGGCCAAAGAACTAAACAGATATTTCTCCAAAGAAGACATACAGATGGCTAACAAACACATGAAAAGATGCTCAATATCACTCATTATCAGATAAATGCAAATCAAAACCACAATGAGGTACCATCACACGGCGGTCAGAATGGCTGCTATCCAAAAGTCTACAAACAATAAATGCTGGAGAGGGTGTAGAGAAAAGGGAAGCCTCTTACACTGTTGGTGGGAATGCAAACTAGTACAGCCAATATAAAGAACAGTGTGAAGATTCCTTAAAAAACTGGAAAAAGAACTGCCATATGACCCAGCAATCCCACTGCTGGACATACACACCTCGGAAACCAGAATTGAAAGAGACACATGCACCCCAATGTTCATTGCAGCACTGTTTACAATAGCCAGGACATGGAAGCAACCTAGATATCCATCGGCAGATGAATAGATAAGAAAGCTGTGGTATGCATACACAATGGAACATTACTCAGCCACTAAAAAGAATGCATTTGAATCAGTTCTAATGAGGTGGATGATAGTGGAGCCTATTATACAGAGTGAAGTAAGTCAGAAAGAAAAACACCAATACAGTATGCTGCTGCTGCTGCTGCTGCTAAGTCGTCGCTTCAGTTGTGTCCGACTCTGTGCGACCCCATAGACAGTAGCCCACCAGGCTCCCCTGTCTCTGGGATTCTCCAGGCAAGAACACTGGAGTGGGTTGCCATTTCCTTCTCCAATCCAATACAGTATATTAACACATATATATGGAATTTAGAAAATGGTAATGATGACCCTATATGTGGGACAGCAAAACACACACACACACACACACACATACACACAGATGTATAGACAATCTTTTGGACTCTGTGGGAGAAGGTGAGGGTGGGATGATTTGAGAAAATAGCATTGAAACATGTATATTATCATATGTGAAAGAGATTGCCAGTCCAGGTTTGACTCATGAGACAGGATGCTCAGGGCTGGTGCACTGGGATGACACTGAGGGTTGGAATGGGGAGGGAGGTGGAAGGGGAATTCAGGATAGGGAACACATGTACACATATGGCTGATTCATGTCAATGTATGGCAAAAACCATTACAATATTGTAAAGTAATTAGCCTCCTTTTAAAATAAATAAATAAATAAATAATGTATATCAACTTGTTTAATCTTCAGTTTCTTTCACTTCAAACCTTTAATATTAATTGCTTTCTTCACGCCCCTTTTCAGGATCTGCCAAACTTAATGACCAGGGAAAGAAAAGTAGACAAAGTAAAGGTGTGTAGTGAGCCAGTCTTTATTTGTACACAGACCATGTGGTCGATGACCATGACACCCTACTTCTGTTTGAGATGAGTCACACAGGAACCAGTTACTATGTATATGTGCTGCCAGGTACTCAAAGACACTGAACTCTCAGCTTGAGGCAGAACTTAGCGCATTTGTGTAGGCGAATCCATGCCTCATGCATCTCTCCAGTCTGCTCTGGGTGTTCCTGGCCTTCACCTTCTCTGGTAGGGATGTTTCCAAACATGGGTGCGAGTGTTCAGGGTTAAAGGTCAGCACACAGGTATGTGGTGCTTCACAGGGACTTGGGGAGGAAAGGAGGATTGGGGAAAAGCAAGCATCTTATGATTTCAGTATGGTTTGTAAATATTTGGGTCCAAAATTAGTTGAATTTATACATTATTTTGTTTACTATTTCAGCTCTGTTTTCTTCTTTTTTTCCACAGGATTTGGTGTGGCCCAGAAAGTTACTCAATATCAGCCAGACATAACCAGTCAAGTGCAGAACATAGTTATCCTGAACTATAGGTATGAAACAAGTTGGAACGTGTACACCTACTGGAAATGTTGGTACAAGCAGCTTCCCAGTGGAGAGATGACTTACCTCACTCATCAGTATTCAGAAGACGGGAATGAAAGGGATGGCCACTACTCTGTAAACTTTCAGAAAGCACATAAGTTCATCAACCTCACCATTTAATCCTTAAAGCTGGAACATTCTGGAAAATACTTCTGTGCTCTCTGGGAATGCACAGTGCTTGAAGTAATAGGAAAAGCTGAACAAAAACCCCAGAGGTCAATAAGAGAGAGCCTCCCTGCTGTGGGACCCAGGTCGAAATGCAGACCCCAGACAAGACATAGTAGTCCTGTGGTTCCTTAATTTGTGATCTGGATCATAAGATTTGATTCTAAATAAAAGCTTCTTCTATGTAATTTGGAAGCAGGTGTCCTGAGTGACTTTCTACTAATATTCTCCTCTTGAATTCTTGACTTTAAATCAATCATGCAGAGCATGTGTAACCTTGGCTTAAGTTGTAAACTTTTTCTATAATAATGTAAAGTGACAATTTCACTAAACTACACTCATACCCCAAACCTGGGTCTAGTTATCTGGAATCATCATGAAAATTATTTCCTTAGTCCTTTCTTCTTAGACTTGTGTCACTTAAGGTACAATCAGAGAAGCAGATCTCCAGTGGTATCAAATAAGAGATTAGTGATGAAATTAGAACTCAGGCAATTGCTAGATCTGGTGGAAGAGTGTGTACAAAGCCGTTATCTTCGTATCTGGTGTTGAGACTGAATTTATTGTTAATCAGCTAGAGCAAAGTTAGGGAGAGACTGAAGCATAGACAAACTGTGACTCATAAGGACATAGTAGAACCATGAGGGTAATGGAACCCACATAGACACACTAAAACTTGTCTATGTCTCACCTCCTTCAGTTCCACAGTAGTGAGTGACCTTAGGAGAAGTGGGTGTCATTTGGCATCATGCTAACATACCTACTTGGTCCAAGACAAAGAGAAGATGAGGATGAGGTTTGGTGGGAAGTGGAAGGGTTGTGAATCAATGATAAGATGAGCTATCAGATCAGCAGCAACATGAATGAGTAACCATAGTCCCTGGAGCCCTGCCCCAACTCCAGAACATAAAAACTGTGGCTGCCTCATCACAACGACCTTCCAAATGTCACACAAATTTCTTTTGTGGCCAACCCTAACCCAGAAAAATACGGGAAGCACATTCTGGGAAAGATATTCCCAGTTAGTTAAGATAGTATAAAGCTGCTGAAGTATCCTCTTTGTTAACTTGGCATCCATCTGTGCTCTTTAACAGCTTTTGAATAAAGACCATAGCAAAACTATGCTTCTTGATAATGTTGTTGTTGCTGTTCAGTCACTAAGTCATGTCTGACTCTTTGTGATCCAATGGACTGCAGGATCCTCTATCTCCCACTATCTTTTGGAGTTTGCTCAAATTCGTGTCTGCTGAGTTGGTGATACCATCCAACTGCCTCAACCTCTGCTGCTGTCTTCTTCTTTTGCCTTCAATCTTTCCAAGCATCAGGGTCTTTGGAGCCAATGAGTTGGCTTTTCTCACCAAGTAGCCAAAGTATTGAAGTTTCAGCTTCAGTATCAGTCCTTCCAGTGAATATTCAGGGTTACTTTCCTTTAGGATTGACTGGTTTGATCTCTTTGCAATCCAAGGGACTCTCAAGAATCTTCTCTAACACCACGCTTCTTGCTAATATGATGCAGTAATTCCTCATTCAACCCAAAATATTCTAAACGTATCCTGCAAAGATTATAGCAAGTTCATTTATCCCTTTGTGGGTGATGTTATTTTCTTTTCTACCTAAGACATACCCTCCCATTGAATCCTATATCTTCACTACTGAGATATAATAACATATAACATTGACTTATATTAGCATGTCTTATGTTACTACATGTAGGCAAATTGGAGAAGGGAGATCCAACCAGTCCATTCTGAAGGAGATCAGCCCTCGGATTTCTTTGGAAGGAATGATGCTAAAGCTGAAACTCCAGTACTTTGGCCACCTCATGCGAAGAGTTGACTCATTGGAAAAGACTCTGATGCTGGGAGGGATTGAGTGCAGGAGGAGAAGGGGACGACAGAGGATGAGATGGCTGGATGGCATCACTGACTCGATGGACGTGAGTCTCAGTGAACTCCGGGAGTTGGTGATGGACAGGGAGGCCTGCCGTGCTGCGATTCATGGGGTCGCAAAGAGTCGGACACGTCTGAGCGACTGAACTGAACTGAACTGAACTGAACACATAAATATATTATATTGAATTGAAAAACAAATTTTCCTTAGTATTATTGTTCTTATTTCTGCAAATGACCTCGTGATCTGGGAAAAATCAAGATCCTGATCTGGGAAAAATCAAGGGCAGGAGAAGATGGCGACAGAGGATGATATAGTTGGATGGCATCATCGACTCAATGAACACGTAAGTGAAAGTCACTCAGCTGTGTCCAAATCTTAGCAAACCCATGGACTATACAGTCCATGGAATTCTCCAGACCAGAATACTGAAGTGAGTAGTCTTTCCCATCTCCAGGGGATCTTCCCAACCCAGGGATTGAACCCAGGTCTCCCATTTTG
The DNA here is from genome assembly GCF_029378745.1 of Bos indicus. Lineage (NCBI taxonomy): Eukaryota > Metazoa > Chordata > Mammalia > Artiodactyla > Bovidae > Bos > Bos indicus. The sequence goes on along the minus strand of NC_091769.1, from coordinate 24,735,331 downwards.
CAGGTGGATTCTTTACCAGCTGCGCCACCAGGGAAGCCCAAGAATCCTGAAGTGGGTAACCTATCCCTTCTCCAGTGGATCTTCCTGACCCAGGAATCCATATGGGATCTCCTGCATTGCAGGCAGATTCTTTACCAGTTGAGCTACCAGGAGACGTGAGTTTGAGCATATTCTGGGAGATACTGAAGGACAGGGAAGCCTGGCATGCTGCAGTCCATGAGGTCACAAAGAGTTGGACGGAACTTAGCAACTGAACAACAACAACAACAACAACAATTTAATATGGGAAACCCTGAAAACACTCTTATCTGATTACAATGGGAGGAAATTCAACCCTGGTAAGAACAGGGAGGAACCAGACCATGAAATACCCAAGAAAGGATTTGTTCCTGTTATTGACATCCAGGTGATGTTGCAGAAACTTTAAATGTCACCTCTAATAAAAGCTCCGTTTCACTCCTCTGAGCTTCTGTACCTCACAGCTCACTGAGGTATACATTTGAACAGGCTCAGCACCAGGTGCAGTGATTGTCAAGGACACATTTCTTCCTGATAGTCACTAGAACTTGCTTACATTGGGATCCTTTGAATCTCAGATTTCCCTGTAATAAAGACTCAGCACCCTCTGACATTCCTTCCAACTTCTCAGGGGAGATCTTCCACCAAATGGATCTTAACTTCCATTCTGCATAGCCATGTTTTCCACTACCCTTCTCATGTTAGGAATGCTCTTCATAGGGAATCAGTAACATCATATTCCATGCTCCTGTGTCTATAGAACAAACAGAGTTCTGATTGAAATCTGAATAGAGACACTGTCTCATTATAGGCAGATCTGTCCTGGTCTCACTGATTCAGCATTGATGCTGCAGGAAGAACTGGAGCCAGTTAATGACCTGCCTGACAGCCACATCACTGGCTCTAAACGGCCCCCTGAAGTGGAGGTGCAACTATACCTACCTCTAGTGAACTTCCCTATCTCTTCCTGTATGTCTAGACAATATAGAGTATGAAGGTAAAAAGGCTTTCTTTATATAGCGGTGGCCTATAACAGGCATTCTAGGTTAAACATGTTGCTTTGGCAAAGTTCAAAGTGACCCACTCAGGTTGCTCCTCTCCTCTTTTCTGTCTTCTAATTTAATTTCTCTAATACCCACTGTGTGCACAATAATAATGATTGATTCTTGATCAACTATATTTTATACACTATTTCTCACAATTCCTTTAGTAAACATTTGCAATAATCTTAAACTGCCCATCTGATCCCCACGCCTACAGATCACTTCAATTTTACCTGAGTGAAAATAAACAGGTTCTCATTTTCCACCCTTTTTACCTTGAAATCCACATACACAGAAACATTATTATTCATAGAGTCTGAGAAAAAGCACAGAGTTGATTTTCATATGTTTTAAAATACTTCTTTTAAAATAACCTACTAGAGGTAAAAAGCAGAATACAAATATTAATAACCAACATTTAGAATCTATTTAGTATAAAATAGATAATTAATTGGAAGCTGCAATATAAACACCCATACTGGTGCTCTATGAGGAAATAGATCATTGGAAGAGGCTCAAGAGGGAGGGATACATACACAATATTGACTGATTCGTGTTGTTGTAAGGCAGAAATGGGCACAACAATGTAAAGCTATTATCCTCTAATTTAAAAAATGATAAAATAAAATGTATTTAAACCTCAAATTTTATTTAAAATATATATTTAAATTATATGTTTTTAAATTAATTAATTTATTTTAATTGGAGGGTAATTATTTTATAATATTGTAGTGGTTTCTGCCATACTTTGACATAAATCAGTTTTAACAATAGTAAAAATAAAGCTATTAGTTTTAATAAAAATAAAAATATTTACAATTCTACTTTCAGTGCTCATCAAGAGACAAAAAATAATAAGACTCTTTATGTAGGTTCAGTCTAAAATACATATGTATAATTTAAAAGTAAAGCTGTTTAATACTGCAAAATGTTCCAGCCAAGACAGCTATGAATGCTGTGTTGATTCTTGAGCACCCTTCAGAAGCAACAGGTGAGTGCATAAGAGATGCCAAAGGAAAAAAAAAAAAAGGATCCTGAGAACTCCTGGGAAATAATATTTCATTTTGCAAGAATCTCCAGCATCCATGCCAGCCAGATAATTAAATTTTTGTTTTCTCTTCCCTATAATCCTTCACAAATTCCAAATCATGTCAGCCTTTTTTACAAAGTTCTTAGAAAATGCCCCTCAAGTCCTAAACTATTGACCTTTCTATTTGCCACTCTTCTCCACTCCTCTCCAGTTCTTTCTGAACTGGTTAAGATGGGAGATCGAGGCTTCCTGTCACAAAGTGAGTGCATGAGCAGGATTTGTTGGGTGAGCTGATTGGTTGCAGGATCAGGAACATTTGCACAAGGATTTTTGACCCTCACCCCCTTAGGGTTTAGTTAAGTATCTTATAGTGAAAATGTCTCAACAAGAAGAGGAAGCATCACGAAGGGGCTAGCAGGCACTGTGCTGGGGCTTTGTTTGCCCAGGTTTCCTGTGAGTTGGGGCTGCCTCACAGAGGAATCTGAAGGATTGAGCAGCTGCTGTATTGTTAAGGGAAAGAGAGAAGCTGACAAGTCCTGCAGACTTTCTATCCTATTCACCATCTATGGGGATTGAGGGGGACACTTTCAGGGTTTAGTAAGAGTTAAGTGACCCTCGCCTGTGACAGTTTCTCTTTTCTCACTAGGTGTGCAAGGGGTGGATGTGGAGCAGAGTCCCCCAGCCCTGAGTCTCCAGGAGGGAGCCAACTCCACGCTTTGGAGTAATTTTCCCACTTTCCCACAGAGCGTGAATTGGTATCTTAAGAACCCTGGGGGCCACCTCATCAACCTGGTTTATATTCCTTCAGGGACAAAACACGATAGAAGATTAAAGGGCACCAGTCACATCATGAGGCCACCACAGGGCATTTGCAGTACTTAGTATTTCTTACCTACGTTGGTATAGTTACAACCACAAACACTTTTCAGCCCTACAGATTTAGGATTTGGTCTTTTCCCTTCTCAATCTGTATCTCCTTCTGCACTAGAATCTCTAACTTGTAACTAAAAGAATGGCTGATAAGAAAGAATTAAAATAAATATTTCCCACCCAAAATACTAAACATTGAAAGCAACTAAAAGAAGGGAGAAATCTCTCCAGTAAATATATTATCCAGCTTGGTTGGGTGTCTCAAGAATGTTCAGGTATGTCTCACCATGATGTGTCCCAACAGGCAACTGCAAGCACTGGTATCCCATCCTACGAGTGCAGCAATGTGAACAGAAAATATTTGCTCAATATTTAGTATGAACTTGATCACTTACAAAATATTTCTTATAGTTCTGGAGGCAAGAAATATAAAATCTGTTTTTCTGTCTACAGTCAAGGTCTTGGAAGGGTTGATTCCTTCCAGATTCTCTGAGGAAGAATCTGTTTCCTTTCATTTTGTAGCTTTTGGAAGCCACTTGGATTCCATGGCTCAAGACCCCTTCTTGAATCACTCCAACATCTTACTTCTACTACCATGGCTTCCTCATCTCCTGGAATCAAATATCTTTCTGACTCTGTCCTATAAGGTATAAAAATTTAACGCACAAAAATCTCAATTAAATAGAGCTGGCAGAAGAGAGGGAGCTCTCCCGACCTGTGGACATCACAGAGGGCAAAGGGAAGATGAAAGAAGCCCCTTATTCCCTGGTCAGGACGCAGTCAATAGAAAGTTAAGGGCATTCTGTTTCCTATCACCCTCCCAATTTCCATGTCTTCTCTATAAAAGCACTTCCTTTCCTTCTCCAGTGGGGACTTGCATGTGGCTCCTCATGGCTGCTGATCCAGAACTGCAGTCCTTTGGTGATCTCCAATAAACTCATCTTTTGTGGGGAAATACCTGGCAGTCTGCCATTTGTTCCTGTGATTCTGTTTTTGTTCTATTTGTCCCTTTGTTTTGCTTTGCTTTTATATATCATATATAAGTAAAAACACACAGTATTTGTCTTTCTTTGTCTGACTTATTTCACTAAATATCATACACTCTGTATCTATCCATGTTATTCCATTTGGCATGATTACATTCTTTTTTATATGTGATTAATGTTCTATTGTGGGGTATGTGTGTGTGTGTGTGTGTGTGTGTGTGTGTGTAGATAGATAGATGAAAGATCAGTATTTTCTCTATCCATTCATCTATGAATGAACACTTAGCTTGGTTCTGGATCTTGGTTATTGTAAATAATGCTGCTATAAACATTTGGGTGCAGATACAATTTGGAAGAGTTTTTGTTTTCTTTGGATAAATACCCAGGAGTGGAATTGTTGGGTTATATGGTAGTTATATTTTTAGTGTTTTGAGAGGAATATCTGTAATGTTTTGCATAGTAGCTGCAGCAATTTCCAACCCAGCAACAATGTACTAGGGTTTCCTCTCCTCTGCATCCTCACCACATTTGTTTTTTTTTTTTTTCTTTTTTTTTGATGATAGCCATACTGATAGATGTGAGGTGACACCTCATATTGACATAGATTTGCTCTTTTTCTGAATATTAGAGACTTTGGGCATTTTTCGTGTACCTCTTGGCTATCTCTTTGGAAAAATGGCTACTCAGGTCCTATGCCCATTCTTCATTCAGACTGTGTTTTTGATATTGAGGTACGTGATGTCTTTATGTATTTGGATATTAACCCCTTATTGCAAATATCTACTACCATTCAGTAGTTTGCCTTTTATTTTTGTTGATGGTTTCTTTGCTGTGCATTAGATTTTAGTTTGATTAGGTCTCATTTATTTATTTTTGCTTTTGTTGCCCTTGCCTTTGAGACAGAAAAAAAATATTACAAAAAGAAACATTAATGAACATACTGTCCTTATGAGTTTTAAGGTTTCAGGTCTTACATGTCAGTCTTTAATCCATTTTGAGTGTATATTTGTATATGTTGTGAGAAAATGCTCTACTTTTGGTCTTTTCCTTGTAGGTGTTCAGTATGGTCAACACCACTTACTGAAGAAACTTGTCTTTTCCCCTTTTTAAGAAGCTGTATAGTCATTCAGAGTAATATCTCTTTATGGCCACAGAGGGGCAACACTGCTTCAGAGACGTTTAACTTTTGTCCCACATACACAGATTCTTCAAGGAGCCAGAAAGACTCCTTTAAATATCTATCAAATTTTTATCTCCAAGTTTGCTTCAATTTACATCCACCATTCTTGTATGTATGTAGCTATCCATCCATCTACCTAAATAGTATCTGTGTATATTTTAGTTTAACAATTTGAAAAATATGGCATTGAAAATTAATATTTCTTTAAACAATATGTTTTGTCCTCTGAGATTAAGGCCACATTAGTTTCTCTAATATAAATTTATAATGTTTCCACCCAGATACATCCCAAACTCCAATCATACTGAGTTAATCAGTGCCAGAATTCCCTTACCCCATTCTTTACTAAGAAATCTAGTGGTGGTGTAAGTTCCAGTTCAAGCAGATCCTCCATCAGAACTACTCTCTGACTGAACCCAGAAGTGAGTCCATTATCATTTTCTTGGATGCATCATATAGAAACACATTTCTATTTAGTAGCTTTTATCTGAATGTACTTGAGTATTGGGAGTGGGTAGGCTGAAGATTGCTACTTCTGTCTCTTTCTTGAATGAGACCCAAGTACGACCATTTAGTAGGCACGAGTAAATATATATTGAAGACATGCATGAATGAGTGAATAAATGAAAGAGAAAACACACTAATAATTCAACAAACAATAAAAAATCCCCTAAGAGAGCTGGAGTAGATGGGATTAGATTGAGGAGTGGGAATGGTTATTATGCCTTCTGTTGAACTGTGATGTTTTTCTTTGACAGTGTCCAAGATACGACACCACCCTTATGGCAGAAAGTGAAGAGGAACTAAAAAGCCTCTTGATTAAAGTGAAAGTGGAGAGTGAAAAAGTTGGCTTAAACCTCAACATTCAGAAAACGAAGATCATGGCATCCGGTCCCATCACTTCATGGGAAATAGATGGGGAAACAGTGGAAACAATGACAGACTGTTTTTTTGGGGGCTCTAAAATCACTGCAGATGGTGACTGCAGCCATGAAGTTAAATGATGCTTACTCCTTGGAAGGAAAGTTATGACCAACCTAGATAGCATATTGAAAAGCAGAGACATTACTTTGCCAACAAAGGTCCGTCTAGTCAAGGCTATGTTTTTTCCAGTGGTCATGTATGGATGTGATAGTTGGACTGTGAAGAAGGCTGAGTGCCAAAGAATTGATGCTTTTGAACTGTGGTGTTGGAGAAGACTCTTGAGAGTCCCTTGGACTGCAAGGAGACCCAACCAGTTCATTCTGAAGGAGATCAGCCCTGGGATTTCTTTGGAAGGAATGATGCTAAAGCTGCAACTCCAGTATTTTGGCCACCTCAGGCAAAGAGTTGACTCATTGGAAAAGACTCTGATGCTGGGAGGGATTGGGGGCAAGAGGAGAAGGGGACGACAGAGGATGAGATGGATGGATGGCATCACTGACTCAAGGGACGTGAGTCTGAGTGAACTCCGGGAGTTGGTGATAGACAGGGAAGCCTGGTGTGCTGCGATTCATGGGATCGCAAAGAGTCAGACACGACTGAGTGATTGAACTGAACTGAACTGAGATGATATCAAATACAGAGACCACAAACTCTTCTTTGTGCTTAAGAAAAATGAGCTCCTTAATTTCTGTCTCTATCCCCTGATGTGTTGTCATCAAAACCCACATTGACTCTTCACATTTTTGTACTTTGCCTGTGAGGATAAGGTGTAATTCAGGATAAGAACTTCCAAAAACGTTTCATTACTGAAAGATCATGGTCCCATATATTCTGCATTCTGCAGAATTTTCCTAGCCAATCTTATCCATTTGGAGATAAAATAGCCTTCAGAACAGATTATTCTGTGCTTCTCAGTTTATTTTCTCCATGCATATTCTTGGAAACATTTTATTTGCCTGATTTATATTTTAGAAGAAATATAAATTGAAATTGATCTAATTATATTTAATTAATTCTTAGGATCATGTAAAGTGTGGAAACATTGAACGATCATGTTAAAATTTAAGTGCCATCACGGCAAAAGGACTATGTATCTTTATGTTCTGCTCCATAAGCTTTGCTTGAATGATACATTATGCCCTTGTGTATTCGAAATAGACTTTAGTTAGAATTTGTAATAAAAAAGAAATACCCTGTAATGCTAATCTAGTGATTTCGTGGGAGGCCTTCTCTTTCCCATTGTAAACTAATCCTATTCCTATTAAAACATCAAACTCTCCTGATATATGATTTTTAACCTTCTAGGAGGTGTGAGGAAAAGGAAGAAGGGGACAGAGAGAAATTCTAACCTGCTCTTTATGCTTTTAAAGGGGGCATTTCTGATTCCCAATGAATTTAATTTTCAGTGATTCTAAATTAGCACCAAATGAGAAGTAGTACTTTTGAGAGCGATGGGTTTAAGGAAAGCACTTATGAAAGGGTGGGACCTACTAAAAGAATAAAATAAGTGTTAGTTTAAAGTCAGATTTCTAGCTAAGTGAGAAGAGGAACTTGAGTTGTCACTGATCACTGGTGCCAGAAACAATGGACAAGATACTGGGAGCATCATTTTCACTTCTGTGACTTCAACTAAGCTGTGAGTTGTGGAGGAGAAAATCTAGGATATTTCATTAATTAGGGGGACTTGGAAAATTGGGTTGCAAACAAGTTCATGCAGATATTCTTAAAAAATAAATATATTTTATGGAATTCACGGCTTTTATTTGTTTAAACAGGAGTGAATGGACAACAAAAGGAAAAAAGTGACCAAGAGCAGGTGAAACAGAGCCCTTGATCTTTGAGAGTCCAGGAAAGAGAGATTTCCATTCTGAACTGTAGTTGTGAGAAGAGTGCAATTAACTGCTTCCTGTGGTACCAGCAATACCCTGGTAAAGCCCCTGCATTCTTGGGAGACATACACTCAGTTGTGAATGAAATGGAAGAGGGAAGATTCATGATTTCCCTCAATAAGAGTGCCCAACAGCTCTCACTGCACATCGCAACTTCCCAGTCTGGAGACTCAGCCACCTACTTCTGTGCAGCAAGAGCACAGTGCTCCCCAGGCACCTGCAGCCTGTACCCAAATCTGCAGCCGAGGCTCCAGACACACCCTGCTGTGCAGATGAAACACACACACACACACACACACACACACACACAATTTGTTTCTCCATAAAAAGTCTTAATATATTTAGGAAAACTGACATTATATAGAATTTATTTATTGACCAAAATGGAAATGATATGGAAAATTAAGTGCAAAGAGACATCTCTAGAAACTCCCAAATAGTTCGTATATATTTAAAACCTATAACTTTAAAACAACCTAGGTTAAAGAAACAATTACAATGGACACTAGAAGATATTTTGAAAGTAGATGTTGTGAGAGCACATTAAATATGTATGAGATGCAGCTAAAATAACACATAGAAGGAAATTTATCTTTTTAAATACTTATATCACTAAAGAAAAAAGATTGATAAACTACTATCAAGGCTTTCAAGAAAAGATGATAGGAAAGCAAATTAAACCCAACATAAACTGAAAGAAGTAAAAAATAAAATGTTTAATTGGTGAAATACAAAGAAATCTAAGGAGATAACCATGAAATACAAAGTTAATTTTGTTAAAATAATTAATAAACTTGATATATTCCTAGGTAGAATTATCAAAGGAAAAAAGAAAAAATACAAATTATAAATATAAGAAATAAAAAAGAGAACTATTCTGCAGGCTCTCTTACATAAGGGAATGAAAGTGTATCATTAACAAGTTTATGCTACTGAGCCATTGTATAGAAGTGGATCCACAAAGGTCAGGAAAGCTTATTTTTTGACAAAATGCAAAGACAATTCAATAGAGTAGCAAAGTGTTTTTTTTAAATTAATTAATTTATTTTAATTGGAGGCTAATTACTTTACAATATTGTGGTGGTTTTTGCCATACATTGACATGAATCAGCCATGGGTGTACATGTGTCCCTCATCCTGAACCCCCATCCCACTTCCCCCCCATCTCATCCCTCTGGGTTGTCCCAGTGCACTGGCTTTGAGTGCCCTGTTTCACGCGTTGAACTTGGACTGGTCATCCATTTCATATATGGTAATATACATGTTTCAATGCTATTCTTTCAGACCATCCCTCCCTCGCTTTCTCCACAGAGTCCAAAAGTCTGTTCTTTATATCTGTGTCTCTTTTGCTGTCTCACATATAGGGTCATTGTTGCCATCTTTCTAAATTCCATATATATGCCTTAATATACTGTACTGGTGTTTTTCTTTATGACTTACTTCACTCTGTATAATAGGCTCCAGTTTCATCCACCTCATTAGAACTGATTCAAATGTGTTCTTTTTAATGGATGAGAAATACTCCATTGTGTATATGTATCACAACTTTCTTAGCCATTCATCTGCCAATGGACATCTAGGTTGCTTCTGTGTCCTAGCTATTGTAAACAGTGCTGTGATGAACATCGGGGTACACGTGTCTCTTTCAATTCTAGAGCGGTAACATAGTTTTATGAGCAAATGAGATTAGGACAATTAGATATTCTTGGGAAACAATTGAAACTTGACCTAAATTTCACAATTTATACAAAAATTTGAGTACAGTCTCAAAATGAACCATACATCCAGGTATAAAATGTAACATTACAAATCTTTTAGGAAAAACATAAGAAAATATCTTCATGACCTACGTCTGGACAAAAAGACTTTTGACATGACACCAAAAGCACAATCCACTAAAAAAAAAACAGATTTCATCAAAATTAAAAATGTTTAGAGAAGGAAAAAGATAAACCACAGAATGGCAGGAAATATTTGTAAATAGATTTTCATCAAAAGACTGTATTCTGAATACAATGAACTCTCTGAACTCAGCAGGAAGAAAGCAAACAATCCAGATGAAACCTGGACAAAAGATTCACACTGACCCTTTACCAAAAAGCTATCTAGTAATGAAATAAGAATATAAAGAGATGATTAGCATTATTAGTAATTAGGGAAATGCAAATTAAGCCACAAAGTGATAACACTTCTCATTTCTCACAGGCTAAAATTAAAAATGCTAACAATGCCAAGTTCTGGCAAAACTGCAGAGAAATTGGATCACTTACATTGCTGGTGGGTGAATGGTCCAGCCATTCTGGAAAAATGTTCAGCAGTTTCACCTAAACTTAAATATTCACTTGCCTTACAGCTCAGCAATCACACTCCTGGGTATTAATGCTTGAAAAATGAAGAACTTATATTCATTCAAAATCTGTACTTGAATATTCATAGCAGCTCTGTTTCTGATGATCAAAAACTGGAAACCAGCCAGATGTTCTTCAATGGGTGAATAGACAAATAAATTCACTGTAATACATCTGTACAATGACATAATATTTATAGATTTTTCTGAACTTGCGATAGAATTGTGTCTCAATAAACCATTTTCAGTTGAGAGGATCATAAATGGAAAATGCATTTAATATACCTAACCCACTGAATTGAACCCAGTCTACCTTAAAGGTGCTCAAAACTGACATTAACCTACAGCTGGGTGAAATCATCTAACACAAAGTCTATTTTATATTAAAGTGTTGAAAATCTCATATAATTTATTGAGTACTGTACTGAAAGTGGGGCTTCCAAGGTGGCTTTAATGGATAAAGAATCTGCCTGCTAAAGCAGAGACATAAGAGATGCAGGTTAGATGCCTGGATCAGGAAGATCCCCTGGAGGAGGGCACAGCACCACACTCCAGTATTCTTGCCTGGAGAATCCCATGGACAGAGGAGCCTGGTGGGCTACAGTCCATACAATCTCAAAGAGTCAGACACAACGGCAGGAACTTAACACACACACACTAAAAGTAAAAAACAGAATGATTGTATGAGTACAGAGTGAATGTAAGTGTGTCAGTTGTTTACTCTCATGATCTCAGGGCTGGCCAGGAGCTCAGCTCACTGCTGCTGCCCAGAACCACCAGGGAATATTATACCACATGTTACTAGCATGGGAAAATATCATATTTAAAAATTCAAAGTACGGTTTCTACTTTATCCTGAAAGTTCATCACTGTCTTGCCACTGTAAGGTAAAGAAATCCAAAATCAGAACAACATAAGATGGTAACAGTCTGTAGTGATTAAAAGAAGCAGACTACTGATACATGCAAAAGCCCAGACAGGGCTTCCTTGGTGGCTGAGTGGTAAACAATCCACCTGCCAAGCAGGAGACTTGGGTTTGATCTCTGGGTCAAGAAGATCCCCTGGAGAAGGAAAAGGCAACTCACTCCAGTATTCATGCCTGGAAAATTCCATAGACAGAGGACCCTGGTGGGCTACAGTATATGGGGTCACAAAAGAGTCAGACAGGACTTAGAGACTAAATAACAATAGCCTAGATAGATCTCAGGGTGTTATGCTGAATGAAAAAGTAGTCAATCTCAGAGGTCACATGGTATATGATTACACTTATTGGATTATTATGATGCTTACATAGTGTGATTTTGCTTAAACAACATTCTCAAAGGCACAAAATATAAAGATGAAAAGGAGATGAGTAGTTAGCAGGGTTACAAAGAGTTGCAGGGATGGGGAGGGTATTCAAGGAGGATTTCTTTAGAGATATGAAACAATTTTGTGTCATGATTTCAGTGGTGATATGAACTGAACTGACTGAACTGACAAGAATTTATACATGTGATAAAATTTCTTAGAGCGATGTATGAGAACCTAAGAGTGTACAGCAAAATTGATATATAAGGTTATGATATTTTGCTAAAATTGTATTAATATCAATGAAATGATACGAAAATAAATATCAGATTTTCATATGAAAATGAAATAAATATCAGATTTCAAAAGAATAATGTTTTATTCTGGTTATAATTTCATTTAAACATAAAGCACTGAATAGGCTCTGAAATTCACATAGGCTGATTTTCTAAAATCATTTCATGTTGCAGTAATTTTATTTATTGACAAATCTAAGTAGAGCCCCGGAACTCAGTGAAAAAAAAACAAAAGAGATACATTAATTATTTTGGATAAGATTGCTTTTCTCCCAGAAGGCCTAAGATCTGTAAATGCTTTAAAACAGTCAGTAGATTCTGGATGGGGAAAAGTAAGTATAGGCTAGATGAATGACCAATCAGTAGATTTCAAGAAAGTTTTGTAGGCTATACAAAATTATATCTTAAACAGGATGGCAAATAATTTTACTAAATAATTACCAGTGTATGTCAACTTGTTTAATCTTTAGTTCCCCTCAATTCAAATCTTTAATATTAATTGCCTTTTTCAAGCCCTTTTTCAGGATCTGCCAAATTTAATGACCAGGGAAACATGAGTAGACAAAGTAAAGGTTTGTTGTGAGCCAAACTTTTTTCCATCTGAGCACAGACCGGCTGGTCTAGGAACATGACAAACGGCACTTCCTGTCTGGGGGAGGAGCCACACAGGAACCAGGTACTGTGTATATGTGCTGCCCGGCACTTAAAGACACTGAAATCTTAGCTTGAGGCAGAACTAAACACTTTTGAGCAGGGGAATCCATGCCTGATGCCGCTCTCCAGTCTGCTCTGGGTGTTCCTGACCTTCACCTTCTCTGGTAGGGATGCTTCCAAACATGGGTGCTCGTGTTCAGGGTGAAAGGACTGCACACAGGCACATGCTGATTCACAGGGACTTGGGGAGGAAAGGAGAATTGGGGGAAAGCAAGCGTCTTAGGATTTCAGTTAGGTTTGTAAATATTTGGGTCCAAAATAGGTCTAATTTCTACATTATTTTGTTCACTATTTCAGCTCTGTTTTCTTCTTTTTTCCACAGGATCTGGTGTGGCCCAGAGTGTTACTCAAGACCAGCCAGACATACTCAGTGAAGTGGGGAAGGCAGTCACCCTGAACTGTCGGTATGAAACAAGTTGGGACATGTTCCACTACTACATTTTTTGGTACACGCAGCTTCCCAGTGGACAGATGACTTATCTTATTCGTCAGTATTCAGATGCTGGGAATGCAAGGGACGGCCGCTACTCTGTAAACTTCCAGAAAGCTCAAAAGTCCATCAGCCTCACCATTTCAGCCTTAGAGCTGGAAGATTCTGCAATGTACTTCTGTGTTCTCAGAGCACCACAGTGCTTGAAGTAATAGGAAAGGCTGAACAAAAACCCCAGAACTAAATAAAAAAGAGACCCCCTGCTGCAGGACCCCAGCTAAAATGCACACCTGCAGACCCCAGACAAGAAATGGTAGTCCTGAGGTTGCTTCATCTGTAGTCTGGATCAGAGGATTTAATTATAAATAAAAGCTTCTTTGATGTCATTTGGAAACAGGTGTTCAGAGTGACTGTTGACTAATACATTCTCCTCTTGAATTCTTGACTTTAAGTCAATCATACAGAAGATGTGTAAAGTTGTCTAAAGCTGTAAAATTGCTCCATAATAATTTAAAGTGACAGTTCCACTAAAATACACTCACATCACAAATCTGGGTATAGGCTATCATGAATCATCATGAAAATCATTTCCTTAGTCCTTTCTTCTTAGACTTGTGTCACTTAAGGTATAATCAGAGAAGCAGAACCACTAGTGGTGTCTGTCAAATGAGAAATTAGTTATAAAAATTAGAATTCAGGCAATTGCTAGGTCTGGTAGAAGAGTGTATACAAAGCCGTTATCTTAGTATCTGGTGTTGAGACTGAATTTAGTGTTAGTTGGTTGGAGTAATATTTGTAGAAGAACATTGAATAGATGGATGAACTATGACTCACAGTGACATACTAGAACCATGAAGATAATGGAGCCCACAAAGACACACTAAAACCTATGTCTCACCTCCCTCCATTTCACAGTAGTAGGTGACCTTAGGAGAAGTAGGTGTCATTTGGCATCATGCTTACATACATACTTGTCCCAAGACAAAGAGAAGATGAGGAGGAGATTTGGTTGGAAGTGAAGGAGTTGTGAGTCAACAATAAAATGAGCTATCAAATCAGCAGTAACACGTGTGAGTAACCATAGTCCCTGGAGGCCCGCACCAAACCCCCAAACATAAAAACTATGGCTGCTTCATCACAACTATCTTCCAAATGTTAGACAAGTTCCTTTGGGGGCCAACCCTAAGTCAGAACAATATGGGAAGCACATTCTGGGAAAGATGTTTTCAAATAGTTAAGATAGGTCAAAGCTGCTACAGTATCCTCTTTGGTAACTTGTCATCCATCTGTACTCTTTTAACCACTTTTGAATAAGGATGATGTTGTTGTTGCTGTTCAGTCATTAAGTCGTGTCTGACTGTTGCCGGAGTCTAGCTCCAGCAGCCAGGGATTCAACTTGAAGGGAGGAACAGTGTCAGCAAGTAATGAGACAGCCTCTCAGTTTTCTTGGACTGCCTATTTATTTCAAGTTTAAGATTCTCTTTTATGCTTTTACAAAAACATTAGGTCAGAGGTTTGACATTTTCGGTTCCCCCTCACCCAGATTTATTATCTCCATAAATCATTGTTGCTCTTCAAACAGAGTTCTTGCTTCAGTGATTCTCTTGGAATCAGCTTTACCATCTATTATCTACTTCCTTTTATGTATCCTATAGTTAACTTGTGATTACATTGTAACTCATGCTATATTCCTCAGTTTATTTCTTATCTTTCTAAATCCTGTTTGCCCCTAACATCCTGAGCTCACTATCTCTTAAAAAGACTTCTAGCTATTAGTATCTTTAAAATTCCTAACCTCTATAAGCTATAGTAAAATCTGCTAACATTACAACATTTCTTAAATCTTTAACTTCTAACTATTTTAATTATTTATAAGCCCTAAATTCAGCAAACTCCTTTGCCATAAACATTTTCCTCACAAACAGGCTTCAGATAGCAGTCCCTCCCATGGCCTCAAGCTTCAGCCTATGTGCTCATCCTGGAACACTCTTTTGCAAAAGTCCTTGAACAAAAGTCAATGATTAACTTTATGAATTATTCTCTGAGCACAGCTGCAGAAGGCTTTGTGCCTTCTCATGCTCCTCTTAAGAACAATAAGCACCTTAATATTCCTTTTCAGCCAACTCAGCTGAAGAAAGGAAGAAACAAGTCAGAATTACAAGGTCTAACTCCTTCATCCAGGTCCATGCCTGGGGAATGAGGAGAGGGGGCTGGGGGCTGTGCCTCCATTTTGTCAGTAATGCCTAACGTGGCTTCCAACAGTTTGTGACTCCATGGACTGCAGCTCATCAGGCTCCTCCATCTTCCACTACTCCCAGAGTTTGCTGAAATTCAAGTCCATTGATTTGGTGGTAGCATTCAATCATCTCATCCTCTGCTGCCCTCTTCTTTTGCCTTCAATCTTTCCCAGCATCAGGCTTGGTCTTTTCCAATGAGTTGGCTCTTCTCAACGAGTGGCTAAAGTATTGGAGTTTCAGCTTCAGCATCAGTCCTTCCAATGAATATTCAGAGTTGATTTCCTTTGGGATTGACTACTTTGATCTCCTTGCAGTCCAAGGGACTCTCAAAAGTCTTCTCCAGCACCACACTTCTTGATATTATGATGCAGTAATTCCTCATTCAACCCAAAAATTTCTAACCATATCCTTCAAAGATTAGAGCAAGTTCATTTATCCATTTGTATGTGATGTTACTTTATCTTCTAGTTAGTCACACTCTCCCGCTGAATCCTGTATCTTCACTACTGAGATAAAATAAGATATACGATTGAGTTATGTTAACATACCTTTCTTATGTTACTACATGCAGGAAAATGGGATAGGGGAGTTAAAATTGGTTAATATAATACATAAATATATTCATATCAAAATGAAAAACAAATTTTCATAAGTATTATTGTTCTCATTCTTGCAAATGACCACATGATTATACCTGGTATTTATAATGACCTCTTCCATTATCCATCCCATAACCTGTTTGCTCATAGCAAGCACTTCCACTCACTGCTATACTTGACTTTCTATAAAGCAATCTCCTTATTCAGGAGCAATGCTATGAGTAAAGCCATAAATTTGAATAAGAATTCTGCAAGTCAACCACTCTGGTTTTGGCAGATGTTTGCAAGGCATTATATTTTGGGAAACATCATTAAGAATGATTAAAAGACGTATGCTCTTTGGAAGAAGAGCTACAACAAAGCTAGACATCAGAGACATTACTTTACCTACAAAGGTCCATCTAGTCAAAGCTATGGTTTTTCCAGTAGTTGTGTATGTATGTGAAAGTTGGACCATAAAGCTAAGCGTTGAAGAATTGATGCTTTTGAATTGTGGTGTTGGAGAAGACCCTTGAGAGTCCTTTGGACCGCAAGGAGATCCAACCAGTCAATTCTAAAGGAAATCAGTCCTGAATATTCATTGGAAGGACTGATGTTGAAGCTGAAACTCCAATACTTGGCCACCTGATGCAAAGAACTGACTCATTGGAAAAGACTCTGATTTTGAGAAAGACTGAAGGCAGGAGAAGGGGAATACAGAGGCTAAGATGTTTGGATGGCATCACTGACTTGATGAACTTAAGTTTGAGCAAGCTCCAGGAGTTGGTGATGGACTGGGAAGCCTGGTGTGCTGCAGTCCTGGGGTCGCAAAGAGTAGTACATGACTGAGCGACTGAATTGAACTGGTAACTTCACATCAGAAGCAATAGAAACCACCAAGGTTAAAAAAAAAATTAAGAAGTTTAAAGACAACAAACTAAATATCCAAGCCAGTTTCTTGTGAACCTGAAAATATATTTTTTAATTGTGTTTGTTATAAATCTCTGCTAAGAGTTTTGAAAGTCAATGCACAAACTGTTAAAATGCATTTGCAATAAGTATTTCTGACTGCTACTGCTAAATAACTTCAGTTGTGTCCGACTCTCTCTGTGTGACCCCATAGATGGCAGCCCACTAGGCTCCTCTGTCCCTGGGATTCTCCAGGCAAAAACACTGGAGTGGGTTGCCATTTCCTTCTCCAATGCGTGAAAGTGAAAAGTGAAAGTGAAGTCGCTCAGTCGTGCCTGACTCTCAGCGACCACATGAACTGGAGCCTACCAGGCTCCTCCATCCATGGGATTTTCCAGGCAAGAGCACTGGAGTGGGGTGGCATTGCCTTCTCCGAGTATTTCTGAAAAAGGACTCAAATGCAGAGTATGTTAGAAGCTCTTTTAAATCATTAAGAAAACAGATAATAAAGAATGACAAAATCTTGGAGATCCAACTCAGAAATAAGATATCCAATAACTAATACATATATAAAGACCTTAATATTATTATTAATTAGGGAAATGAAAATAATACCTTATCTCAGTGTTCCATCTGGGTCCTTTCAGTACTCTGAGTGTATCAATGTGGCTAGGAGAATATGACTCCAGGAAATAGGGAGAAATAACGACTTTCTCCAGGAAACTAAGTGATTAAGTGAATTTTCTAGAAGCTTCCATCATTGAGCCAATGTGGAGAAAAGAACAAACAGTAACAAGTCACAGACCTGGACATTGAAGGAGAGGCAGGATTTCCTGGAAAAAAAGAAAGTTGATATATTTACTGAGCTTTACTCAATGTCAGGCACTGTAGTTTGCGTTTCAGATTCATTATCTAATTCAAATATCAAAACCCTAAGAGATAGGTTTTATTGTTTCCTTAGAGAAAAAATACTTTGGGAATGAGCCCTATCTTTCCTAATTGTGAAAAGCTTCTCTACCTTTTATTATCGGCCAGTGTGTTGCATTTTAGAGGGCTGCTTAGAAGCAAGGTCTGGACTATGGAGAAGCACTTGGCTCCAGAACTGGGTGGTTGGATGTCTCAGTGGTGGTGACATTACTAGTTTAAACTGGACGCTAAAGAAAACTAAGAAAGAAAATGCCAAAACATAGATTCAACTGTCCCAGGATCAGTAAATGAGGAAAGCATCCACTAACTAGTTAACAGTGCCAGATGCTTTAATAAGTTTCTTAAGTAATAGTGTACTGGAAAAAACAAGGGCTACAATGAGATTTCATTCCTTAAACACCCCAAGCTTGTTTCCCAATCAAGACCAGTGCCCCTTGTTTTTCCCTCTTGACTGTGATGCTTTGCTGTTGTTTAGTCACTAAGTCGTGTCTGACTCATCCTCTGTCCGTGGGGTTTCCCAGGCAAGAATACTGGAGTGGGTAGCCATTTCCTTCTCTATGGGATCTTCCAGACCCAGGGATTGAATCCACTGGAAGGTGGATTCCTTACCACTGAGCCAGTGATGCTATCCCCCAAATATAAACATGATGCACCTCTGAATTCCTTCATGTTTCAACTCAAATGTCACCCCTTTGTGAATCCTTTGTTGAAATCTGTTTTTCCTTCCTGAGAATCAGACTTCTAGCACACTGCATGCAGCAAGAATGGAAGCTGATATACTGCCACCTGGTGTCCTGCTCAAACATTTTGTGAGGCTTCTCTGGCTTCCCTGCTCCCCTCCAGTGATCATGGATTAAATTGTGGGGAAGCCTAATCCCAATAGGAGCTGCCAAAGTTGAACCACTCAGTAAACTTCCCAGTGCAGAAATCAAGACGGAGAGGATTCAGGAAAACTGGCTGTTTGTTTTTGTTTTTTGCTTTTGTCAGACAGATGTGAAAATGATTGATTCCAAATGAAAAATAAACACAGGAGATGACTATGGTTGCATGAATAGAAAGTTTGGAATTGTTGCATAAGATGGGATATTTTAATCTATTAAGTCAAATTGCATTTACTGCTTGTCCTTTCTTGTAGTGTAGAAATATCCTGAGAAGTGGGAGCAAAAGTCAATTACAAAAATACTAATAGACTGAGTAGCAAACACAGCTTGGTATACTCTTTCTATGTTATATTATGCTACCCATTGTCTCAATGTAATAGTTTATATTTAAGGTGGTTAATATCAGTTAATGGGAACTGATTTCCCATTAACAGTAAGAAACATGATAGACCGCTGATACTTATGATAATACATGAAATCTTCTGTGTAAACTGCTAAACAAACCTCAGAAAATATTGAGCTTTATCTTGTAGGTAGACTTGTCTGGAATTCCAGACCTTGGCTTCCCATCCACCAAGGTTTTGTGCATTACCACAGCTGGTTGAGAGCCTGTGACAGAGAAAGTGCTGCACTAGGTGATTTGCATGTGTGTTCGCAATTCTTACTGGAACCCCTCAAGATTGGGTCCACCCTACTTTAGGAAGACAGTGGAGCAAAGTGCTTAAGACCAAAGACTTAGATTGTGTTTCTAGATCCAGCATTCACTAGTTGTGTGACCTTGGGATTGTGACAAGAATTTTTATGCTTCAATTTCCTCATCTCTGCACTGTGGTTATTGGTAGAATTTATTATTCAGGGTTCTTATAAGAAGTGAATGGAATAATGAATGCCAATGCTGAGCCCAGTGTCCAGCAGAAAAATACTGGCTACTTACAGATATAAAATTGAACATGAGAGAGGTTCAGCGCCCAGCCTGCTGTTGCAGAGTAAGTGTCAGAGTGGAGCCCTCCCTCCATACCCTACTTAGGGCTGATGCCTTTCCTCATCCCAAGAGTCACTCTCTATCTTAACACAGTTTTGTAATGTCTTCAAAGTACTTATCACTACTTAAAATTGTCTAATTTTTTAAGAAACAAAGCTGTTCAATTTTTTCTCATTCTACTGCACTGTAGGCCTTTTATTATTATTTTTTAATTGCTCTTCGGTGTTGCATCCTGCATTCCTGAACAATACATAGCACACACAGGAGATTATCTATCTATCCATAAGTAATTGAGCAGGACCTTATGGGGCCTTCCTGGAACAGACCACTCCATCTGCCCCTGCAATGTCCTCTCTCTGCCTCTTATGTGTAGAAAAACTTAGGCTCCTAGACCTTCCCCAAGTTCCAAAGTATAAATTTAATCAGAGAAGTGAGAAAATGCAGAAAGAAAGGAAAACAATCAAGCAAGATAAAACAATAATACTTTCAATCAGTTCAGTCGTGTCTGCAGCACGCCAGGCTTCCTGCCCATCACCAACTCCCAGAGCTTGCTCAAACTCATGTCCATTGAGTCGGGGATGCCATGCAGCCATCTCATCCTCTGTCATCCCTTTCTCCTCCTGTCTTCAATCTTTTCCAACATCAGGGTTTTTCCCAATGAGTCAGTTCTTCATATAGGGGGCCAAAGTATTACAGCTTCAACTTCAGCATCAGTCCTTCCAATGAATATGCAGGACTGATTTCCTTTAAGATTGACTGGTTTTATCTCCTTGCTGTCCAACGGACTCTCAAGAGTCTTCTCCAATGCTATGCTATGCTAAGTCACTTCAGTCGTGTCTGACTCTGTGTGACCCCGTAGACGGTAGCCTACCAGGCTTCCCCGTCCCTGGATTCTCCAGGCAAGAACACTGGAGTGGGTTGCCATTTCCTTCTCCAATGCATGAAAGTGAAAAGTGAAAGTGAAGTCGCTCAGTTGTGTCCGACTCTTAGTGACCCCATGGACTGCAGCCTACCAGGCTCCTCCGTCCATGGGATTTTCCAGGCAAGAGTACTGGAGTGGGGTGCCATTGCCTTCTCTATCTTCTCCAATAGTTTAGCCATTAAACTTATTCAAGGACCTTCAGAAACCCCTCAAGGACTGTGTGTAACATTTTGAGCCAAGTCCTTCAAGCTGTTTTGCAGAATCTGAAACCCCTACCAAGTGGAAGAAGTTAACTGTATGTGATCACAAACACTAGACCTCAGACTGTGTGTGTTAGTTGCTCAATTGTGTCAGACTGCTTTCAACCCCATGAACTGTAGTCACCAGGCTCCTCTGTCCATGCAATTCTCCAGGCAAGAATACTGGAGTGGGTTGCCATTTCTTCTCCCAGAGATCTTCCTGACCCAGGTATCAAACCCAGGTCTCCCGCATTGCAGGTTGATGCTTTACCATTTCAGCTACTAACGAAGCCCAAGTACTCAGACTGGTTGGAAACAAAAGGTTGATTGTGTTGACTCCTGATTACCTCACCACCAATGAATCAGAAGAATGTCCACAAGCTGATCACACACCCCACAACTCCCTTCCCTCATCTGATCTTTAAAAACATTTTCCTCGAAGCCATCTGGGAATTCCAGACTTTGAGTCCTGGATGCATGGGCTACTTTCTTGGTGCCCTGTGATTAACACTGCATTTTACTTCTCTTCATGACCCAGTGATCAAATTCATGTCTCCTGCATTGCAGGTGGATTCTTTCCCACTGAGCCATCTGGGAAGCCATTGTATGTGAGTATGTGTTTGTGTGTGTATGTGTGTATAGTGCAAAAGATAAAAGCATTTCTAAGAGTTCACAGTATCCAAACTCTAACATAAAATATTAAATAGGACTCATTTTAATTTATCTCTATTTGTCAACATTTCTACCTTGCAAGCCACTTCAGGAAGATTTATTTGATTTATCTAGTGGTCAGTCGGAGTAGGCAATGGCACCCCACTCCAGTACTCTTGCCTGGAGGATCCCATGGACGGAGGAGCCTGGTAGGCTCCAGTCCTTGGGGTCGCTGGGAGTCGGGCACGACTGAGTGACTTCACTGTCACTTTTCACTTTCATGCATTGGAGAAGGAAATGGCAACCCACTCCAGTGTTCTTGCCTGGAGAATTCCAGGGACAGAGGAGCCTAGTGGGCTGCCGTCTATGGGGTTGCACTGAGTCGAACACAACTGAAGCGACTTAGCAGCAGCAACAGTGGTCAATTGGCTTGTCCTCTATTTCAGATAATTATGATAGCTTTAGATTTCAGGATTCTGCCATATTAGTTAAAGGAATGCTTCCTGCTGTTAGAGGCCTATACTTCCTGGTTTGGACACAGCCCCTCCAATATGTGGGTAGATTTATCAAAGAATTAGTCATCTCATCAGAAATAAGGTCCATAGAAAATGAGCTTTCTGAATGGTGTGGTCATGTTCTTACAATCCTATCCTCAAGTGGGCTGATTGCTGTGATCTGGAGAAAAGAAAAAGGAAATTGATTTGTAGTGACTTCTGTCTGTCAGGGCTTCCCAAGTGGTGCTAGTGGTAAAGAACCTGCCTGTCAATGAAGGAGACATAAGAGGCATGGGTTCAGTCCTTGGATCCGGAAGATCTCCTGGAGGAGGGCATGGTAATCCACTCTGGTATTCTTGCACTGAGAATCCCATGGACAGTAGAGCCTGGTGGGCTACAGTCAATGGGGTTGCAAAGAGTCAGACACAATTGAGCAACTAACAATACACTACACTATAGTTTGTCTAGCATCCCCCCTCTCCAAACATACATTTATACTTCTAAATAGGAGATGTGAATGAGACTTTTTAGATATTCCTTTATTAACTGTAGCTGCATTTCTTTTCTTGGAAAGGTAAGTCAGAGGTTAGCCGTTCAGAAACCTTCGAATCCTGTTTCTCTTTTAGGAACATGATCTAAGTTTGAGTATTCATGGGCTTCCCTGGTGGCTCAGATGGTAAAGAATCCACCTGCAATGCAGGAGACCTGGGTTTGACTTCTGGGTTAAGAAGATCCCCTGGAGGAGGGCATGGCAATCCTCTCCAGTATTCTTGCCTGGAGGATTCCCATAGACAGAGAAACCTGGTGAGTTACAGTCTATGGAGGTTGAAAAGAATCATACATGACTGAGCGACTAAGCTGGTGGAAGGCACTGCTCTGATGTTTAGCACCTATCCCATAGTGTTTAGGTGAGATGAGATGAGGTGTTTAGATAGCATCATTAACTCAATAGACATGAATTTTTGCAAACTCCAGGGCATAGTGGAGGACAGAGGACACTAGCATGCTGCAGTCCTTGGGGTCACAAATAGCAGACTTAACTACTGAACAACAACCATACTGTTTACTTTGCTTATTTCAGTTGTTCCCTGTAAAGAAGGTGTGTAGTCAGTCTGCAGTACCAGATTCCAAGATGTAGATTTAGATTCTGAACAGGCTCTATTAATACTATCTTGTACTTGCAAATTTTCCCTAGACATGTTTTATTTTTTCAATTACATTTTGAGCTCACAGATAAGGTTGCTTTTATAATTTTTAAAGGTCCTAGGGAAATTGTGGACAAAATCACTGTTAAAATAAATACCTATTAGATCAGATCAGATCAGATCAGTCGATCAGTCATGTCCGACTCTTTGAAACCCCATGAATCGCAGCACGCCAAGCCTCCCTGTTCATCACCAACTCCCGGAGTTCACTCAGACTCACGTCCATCGAGTCAGTGATGCCATCCAGCCATCTCATCCTCTGCCGTACCCTTCTCCTCTTGCCACCACTCCCTCCCAGCATCAGAGTCTTTTCCAATGAGTCAACTCTTCGCATGAGGTGGCCAAAGTACTGGAGTTTCAGCTTTAGCATCATTCCTTCCAAAGAAATCCCAGGGCTGATCTCCTTCAGAATGGACTGGTTGGATTTCCTTGCAGTCCAAGGGACTCTGAAGAGTCTTCTCCAACACCACAGTTCAAAAGCATCAATTTTTTGGCGCTCAGCCTTCTTCACAGTCCAACTCTCACATCCACAGAGTTGGACCACAGGAAAAACCATAGCCTTGACTAGACAAACCTTTGTTGGCAAAGTAATGTCTCTGCTTTTCAATATGCTGTCTAGGTTGGTCATAACTTTCCTTCCAAGGAGTAAACGTCTTTTAATTTCATGGCTGCAGTCACCATCTGCAGTGATTTTGGAGCCCAAAAATTAAAAGTCTGTCACTGTTTCCACTGTTTTCCCATCTATTTCCCATGAAGTGATGGAACCAGATGCCATGATCTTCATTTTCTGAATGTTGAGCTTTAAGCCAACTTTTTCACTCTCCACTTTCAGTTTCATCAAGAGGCTTTTGAGTTCCTCTTCACTTTCTGCCGTAAGGGTGGTGTCATCTGCATATCTGAGGTTATTGATATTTCTCCTGGCAATCTTGATTCCAGCTTGTGTTTCTTCCAGTCCAGCATTTCTCATGATGTACACTGCATATAAGTTAAATAAACAGGGTGACAATGTACAGCCTTGCCGAACTCCTTTTCCTATTTGGAACCAGTCTGTTGTTGCATGTCCAGTTCTATCTGTTGCTTCCTGACCTGCATACAAATTTCTCAAGAGGCAGATCAGGTGGTCTGGTATTCCCATCTCTTTCAGAATTTTTCACAGTTTATTGTGATCCACACAGTCAAAGGCTTTGGCATAGTCAATAAAGCAGAAATAGATGTTTTTCTTGAACTCTCTTGCTTTTTTGATGATCCAGCAGATGTTGGCAATTTGATCCGTGGTTCCTCTGCCTTTTCTAAAACCAGCTTGAACATCAGGAAGTTCACGGTTCACATATTGCTGAAGCCTGGCTTGGAGAATTTTGAGCATTACTTTAATAGCGTGTGAGATGAGTGCAATTGTGTGGTAGTTTGAGCATTCTTTGGCATTGCCTTTCTTTGGGATTGGAATGAAAACTGACCTTTTTCAGTCCTGTGGCCACTGCTGAGTTTTCCAAATTTGTTGGCATATTGAGTGCAGCACTTTCACAGCATCATCTTTCAGGATTTGGAATAGCTCAACTGGAATTCTATCACCTCCACTAGCTTTGTTTGTAGTGATGCTGTCTAAGGCCCACTTGACTTCACATTCCAGGATGTCTGGCTCTAGGTCAATGAAGTCTTACACAAATCTCTTTCATGGCCAACCATAACCCAGAACAATACAGAGAAGCAAATTCTGGGAAATAGATTAAGTTGAGACAGTACAAATCCACCATAATAGCTTAACTAGTTAACTTCTCTCCTTGTTAACTAAGCATTCATCATTACCTCTTTGAACACCACAACTTTGAATAAGGACCACAGGAAAACTAAGCTTCCTGTTAATATGATGCGATTATTCTTTATTCAGCCAAAACAGGCTCTCTCCTTCAAAAAGAATACCAAGTTCATTTATCTATTTAAGGGTGACATTCTTTCCTATTCTAGCTGAATCACATTCTCCAACTGACCCTGTATTTTTACTACAGAGATACAATTAGATATAAGATTAACTTGTAGCAGCACATTTTATGTTACCAGAGGCAGGCAAAGAGGAGAGGGAAGCTAAAAATGGCTAATGTATACATAAATATTTTCATATACAAT
Organism: Bos indicus; assembly: GCF_029378745.1. Lineage (NCBI taxonomy): Eukaryota > Metazoa > Chordata > Mammalia > Artiodactyla > Bovidae > Bos > Bos indicus. Next base: position 24,710,168 of record NC_091769.1, on the reverse strand, counting down.
GAAAATAATTTCACAAATAATCTAGGTTGTGCTACTGCAAATGATCACAAGATTGTAACTGATATTTATAACTACCTCATCCATTACCCATTCCATAACCTCTTAGCATAGCAGGAACCTCTACTCACTGTTGTACTTGATTTCCTATAAAACAAGCTCCTTATTCAGGAGCAATGCTATGTGGAAAGTCATAAAGATGAATAAGGAATTCTGTTAGTTGACCACTGTGGTTTTGACAGAAGTTTTCAAGGTGTTGAAGACAAATTCAAGGGTCCATTTTAGTGTAAAAAAATCGTGTTAGTGGACAGGGGAAATTGATATGTTGTATTCTGGGAAACATCATTAAGAACTATACTTGGAGGAGGAGCCAAGATGGCGGAGGAGTAGGACGGGGAGAACAATTTCTCCTCCACAAATTCATCAAAAGAGCATTTAAAAGCCAAATAAATTCCACAAAACAACTTCTGAATGCCGGCAGAGGACATCAGGCACCCAGAAAAGCAACCCAAGTCTTCAAAAGGAGGTAGGAAAAAATATAAAAGACAAAAAAAGAGACAAAAGAGGGAGGGACAGAGTTCCGTCCCCGGAAATGAGTCTTAAAAAGAGAGAAGTTTCCAAACATCAGGAAACCTTCTCACTGCCGAATCTGTGCCGAGCTTTGGACGCACAGAGGGCAACATAACATGGAGAAAAAATAAATAAACAATTAAAACTCGCAGATTGTGAGCCCTATGGTAACTCCCCCAGCGGAGAAGCAGCACAGACGCCTGCACACGCCATTAGCAAGCAGGGGCTGGGCAGGGAGGCGCGGCGCGGGCTGCATCGCTTAGAGTAAGGACTTGGCCTGAATACCCTGAGTGCTATCTGAGCGAAATAATCTGGGCTAGCAAACCAGACTGTGGGATATCTACCACGTGAAAAGCCAGCCCTAACCTAAGATACCGCCAGGCCCACGCACAGAACAAAGGACTGAACAGAGATAGCCAGCTGCAGACCTTCCCCCTCCGGTGACACGCAGCCAGAGCTGGAAGGGGGCAATCGCAGCCCCAGAGAGACATTATCTATAAAACTGTAAGCAGGCTTCTTTGCTAACTAACACTTCTTGGGGGTCTGGACGGTCAACATCTCCCTGAGAAGGTGCGCCAGTTGTACACCTAGATAACCGAGCGGTGGGGAGGCAATAAGTCCCAGCAATCGTGCTCGCCAAACACCTCATCACAGGAGCTGCTCAGAGCTGGGAAGGGCACAAAACGCAGGCCCAACCAAGTCTGCGCCTCTGAGGACTACCCGAGTGCCTGAACCTGAACGGCTTGGACCTGGGATGTGCAGGCAGCCCAGGGCCGGCTATGGATGGCTCCCAGCAGAACAACCTAGAGCCTGAGCAGTGTGGGCAGAGAGGCTACACGCGCCATGAGCAGTGGCAGACCCAGTGTGGCTGAGGCACTGCGAGCACACGCCAGTGTTACTTGTTTGCAGCATCCCTCCCTCCTTCCCCACAGCGCGACTGAACAAGTGAACCTAAAAAGAAGAAGAAAAAAAAAAAGTGTCCGCCACCGTCCCCTTTGTGTCAGGGCGGAAACCAGACACTGAAGAGTCCAGCAAACAGAAGAAGCTATAACAGAGGGAACCAGCTTGGAAGCTACAGGCAATAGATTAAAACCCTGTGGTTACTACTGACTACATAGGAAGGGGCCTATAGATTTTGAGAAATAAAAGTTGGACCAAGCAGCGAGCCAAAAATGAGCTGAACCCACAATACTCACAACAAAACCAGAGAAAGTCCTCGATATATTTTTACTATTTTTACAATCATTCTTTCTTTCTTTTTTTAAAATTTTTTTTTAAAAAATTTAAGTCCTCTATTATTCCTTTAATTTTCACTTTTATAACCTATTACTTTGCAAAAAAAAAAGACCCTATTTTTTTTTTCTTCAGCAAACTTCATATATATATATTTTATAATTTTTTGACCTTGTTTTTTTTTCTTCTTCTTCTTTTCTTTAACACTGTATTTTTGAAATTCCAAACTCTACTCTAGATTTTTAATTTTAGCTTTTTGGTATTTGTTATCAATTTTGTTCCTATAGTTTTTTTATAATTTCTGTGACTTTTTTTTCCCCTCTGTTTCTTTCTCTTCTTCTTTGATATAACATTGTATATCTGAAATTCCAAACTCTACTCTAGATTTTTAATTTATGCTTTTTGGTATTTGATATCAGTTTTGTACCTGTATTCTCTTTATAATTTTTGCGACATTGTTTGTTTTTGTTTGTTTTCTTTTTTTCTCTCTCTTTCTTTTTCTTCTTCTTTTTTTTTAACATTGTATTTTTGAAATTTCAAACTCTACTCTAGATTTTTAACTTTTGCTCTTTGGTATTAGTTATCAATTTTGTACCTATTTTTCTTTATAATTTTCGCAACCTTGTTTGTTTTTGTTTGTTCGTTTTTTCTCTCTTTCTTTTCCTTCTTCTTTTCTTTAACATCGTATTATTAAAATTCCAAACTCTACTCTAGATTTTTAATTTTTGCTTTTATGTATTTGTTACCAATTTTGTACCTTTAAGAACCCAATCTTCAGGACCCATTTTTGACTAGGGAACGAGATTACTGGCTTGGCTGCTCTCTCTCCCTTTGGACTCTCCTTTTTCTCCACCAGGTCGCCTGTGTCTCCTCCCTAACCCCTCTCTACTCTACCCAACTCTGTGAATTTCTGTGTGTTCCAGATGGTGGAGAACACTTAGGGAACTGATTACTGGCTGGATCTGTCTCCCTCCTTTTCATTCCCCCCTTTTATCCTTCTGGCCACCTCTGTCTCCTTCCTCCTTCTTCTCTTCTCTGTATAACTCCGTGAACATCTCTGAGCGGTCCAGTTGTGGAGTGCACATAAGGAAGTGATTATTGGCTAGCCCACTCTCTCCACTATTGATTCCACCTCATCTCATTCGGGTCACCTCTAACTCTCTCCTCCCTCTTCTCTTCTCCATGTAACACTGTGAACCTCTCTGGGTGACCCTCACGGTAGAGAAACTTTTCATCTTTAACCTAGATGTTTTATCAATGGTGCTGTATAGAAGGAGAAGTTTTGAAACTACTATAAAAATAAGACCAATAACTGGAAGCAGGAGGCTTAAATCCAAACCCTGACTCCAGGGAACTCCTGACTCCAAGGAACATTAATTGACAGGAGCTCATCAAACGCCTCCATACCGACACTGAAACCAAGCACCACACAAGGGCCAACAAGTTCCAGGGCAAGACATACCAAGCAAATTCTCCAGCAACAAAGGAACACAGCCCTGAGCTTCAAGATACAGGCTGCCCAAAGTCACCCCCAAACCATAGACATCTCATAACTCATTACTGGAGACTTCACTGCATTCCAGAGAGAAGAAATCCAGCTCCACCCACCAGAACACCGACACAAGCTTCCCTAACCAGGAAACCTTGACAAGCCACCTGTACAAACCCACACACAGCGAGGAAATGCCACAATAAAGAGAACCCCATAAACTGCCAGAATACAGAAAGGACACCCCAAAATCAGCAATTTAAACAAGATGAAGAGACAGAGGAATACCCAGCAGCTAAAGGAACAGGATAAATGCCCACCAAACCAAACAAAAGAGGAAGAGATAAGGAATCTACCTGATAAAGAATTCTGAATAATGAGAGTGAAATTGATCCAAAATCTTGAAATCAAAATGGAATCACAGATAAATAGCCTGGAGATAAGGATTTAGAAGATGCAAGAAAGGCTTAACAAGGACCTAGAAGAAATAAAAGAGAGTCAATATAAAATGAATAATGCAATAAATGAAATTAAAAACACTCTGGAGGCAACAAATAGTAGAATAACAGAGGCAGAAGATAGGATTAGTGAATTAGAAGATAGAATGGTTGAAATAAATGAATCAGAGAGGAAAAAAGAAAAATGAATTAAAAGAAATGAGGACAATCTCAGAGACCTCCAGGACAATATTAAACGCTACAACATTCGAATCATAGGGGTCCCAGAAGAAGAAGACAAAAAGAAAGACCATGAGAAAATACTTGAGGAGATAATAGTTGAAAACTTCCCTAAAATGGGGAAGGAAATAATCACCCAAGTCCAAGAAACCCAGAGAGTCCCAAACAGGATAAACCCAAGGAGAAATACCCCAAGACACATGTTAATCAAATTAACAAAGATCAAACACAAAGAACAAATATTAAAAGCAGCAAAGGAAAAACAACAAATAACACACAAGGGAATTCCCATAAGGATAACAGCTGATCTTTCAATAGAAACTCTTCAAGCCAGGAAGGAATGGCAAGACATACTTAAAATGATGAAAGAAAATAACCTACAGCCCAGATTACTGTACCCAGCAAGGATCTCATTCAAGTATGAAGGAGAAATCAAAAGCTTTTCAGACAAGCAAAAGCTGAGAGAACTCTGCACCACCAAACCAGCTCTCAAACAAATACTAAAGGATATTCTCTAGACAGGAAACACAAAAACGGTGTATAAATTCGAACCCAAAACAATAAAGTAAATGGCAATGGGATCATACTTATCAGTAATTACCTTAAACATAAATGGGTTGAATGCCCAAACCAAAAGACAAAGACTGGCTGAATGGATACAAAAACAAGACCCCTACATATGTTGTCTACAAGAGACCCACCTCAAAACAGGGGACACATACAGACTGAAAGTGAAGGGCTGGAAAAAGATTTTCCATGCAAATAGGGACCAAAAGAAAGCAGGAGTAGCAATACTCATATCAGATAAAATAGACTTTAAAACAAAGGCTGTGAAAAGAGACAAAGTTGGTCACTACATAATGATCAAAGGATCAATCCAAGAAGAAGACATAACAATTATAAATATATATGCACCTAACATGGCAGCACCACAGTATGTAAGACAAATGCTAACAAGTATGAAAGGAGAAGTTAACAATAACACAATAATAGTGGGAGACTTTAATACCCCACTCACACCTATGGATAGACCAACTAAATAGAAAATTAACAAGGAAACACAAACTTTAAATGATACAATAGACCAGTTAGACCTAATTGATATCTATAGGACATTTCATCCCAAAACAATGAATTTCACCTTTTTCTCAGGCGCACATGGAACCTTCTCCAGAATAGATCACATCCTGGGCCATAAATCTAGCCTTGGTAAATTCAAAAAAATAGAAATCATTCCAAGCATCTTTTCTGACCACAATGCAGTAAGATTAGATCTCAATTACAGGAGAAAAACTATTAAAAATGCCAACATATGGAGGCTGAACAACACACTGCTGAATAACCAACAAATCACAGAAGAAATAAAAAAAGAAATCAAAATTTGCATAGAAACGAATGAAAATGAAAACACAGCAACCCAAAACCTGTGGGACACTGTAAAAGCAGTCCTAAGGGGAAAGCTCATAGCAATACAGGCATACCTCAAGAAACAAGAAAAAAGTCAAATAAATACCTAACGCTACACCTAAAGCAACTAGAAAAGGAAGAAATGAAGAACCCCAGGGTTAGTAGAAGGAAAGAAATCTTAAAAATTAGGGCAGAAATAAATGCAAAAGAAACAAAAGAGACCATAGCAAAAATCAACAAAGCCAAAAATGGTTCTTAGAAAGGATAAATAAAATTGACAAACCATTAGCCAGACTCATCAAGAAACAAAGGGAGAAAAATCAAATCAATAAAATTAGAAATGAAAATGGAGAGATCATAACAGATAACACAGAAATACAAAGGATCATAAGAGAATACTATCAACAATTATATGTCAATAAAATGGACAACGTGGGAGAAATGGACAAATTCTTAGAAAAGTACAACTTTCCAAAACTGGACCAGGAAGAAATAGAAAATCTTAACAGACTCATCACAAGCACGGAAATTGAAACTGTAATCAGAAATCTTCCAGGAAACAAAAGCCCAGTTCCAGATGGCTTCACAGCTGAATTCTACCAAAAATTTAGAGAAGAGCTAACACCTATCCTGCTCAAACTCCTCCAGAAAATTGCAGAGGAAGGTAAACTTCCAAACTTATTCTATAAGGCCAACATCACCCTAATACCAAAACTTGACAAAGATCCCACAAAAAAAGAAAACTACAGGCCAGTATCACTGATGAACGTAGATGCAAAAATCCTTACCAAAATTCTAGCAATCAGAATCCAACAACACATTAAAAAGATCATACACCATGACCAAGTGGGCTTTATTGCAGGGATGCAAGAATTCTTCAATATCCACAAATCAATCAATGCAATACACCACATTAACAAATTGAAAAATAAAAACTATATGATTATCTCAGTAGATGCAGAGAAAGCCTTTGACAAAATTCAACATCCATTTATGATAAGAACTCTCCAGAAAGCAGGAATAGAAGGAACATACCTCAACATAATAAAAGCTATATATGACAAACCTACAGCAAACATTATCCTCAATGGTGAAAAATTGAAAGCATTCCCTCTAAAGTCAGGAACAAGACAAGGGTGCCCGCTTTCACCATTACTATTCAACATAGTTTTGGAAGTTTTGGCCACAGCAATCAGAGCAGAAAGAGAAATAAAAGGAATCCAAATTGGAAAAGAAGAAGTAAAACTCTCAGTATTTGCAGATGACATGATCCTCTACATAGAAAACCCTAAAGACTCCATCAGAAAAACTACTAGAACTAATCAATGATTATAGTAAAGTTGCAGGATATAAGATCAACACACAGAAATCCCTTGCATTCTTAAACACTAATAATGAGAAAACAGAAAGAGAAATTAAGGAAACAATTCCATTCACCACTACAACGGAAAAAATAAAATACTTAGGAATATATCTACCTAGAGAAACTAAAGACCTATACATAGAAAACTGTAAAACACTGGTGAAAGAAATCAAAGAGGACACTGATAGATGGAGAAATATACCATGTTCATGGATTGGAAGAATCAATATAGTGAAAATGAGTATACTACCCAAAGCAATTTATAGATTCAAAGCAATCCCTATCAAGCTACCAACGGTATTCTTCACAGAGCTAGAACAAATAATTTCACAATTTGTATGGAAATACAAAAAACCTTGAATAGCCAAAGCTATCCTGAGAAAGAAGAATGGAACTGGAGGAATCAACCTTCCTGACTTCATGCTCTACTACAAAGCCACAGTCATCAAGACAGTATGGTACTGGCACAAAGACAGAAATATAGATCAATGGAACAAAATAGAAAGCCCAGAGATAAATCCACGCACATATGGACACCTTATCTTTGACAAAGGAAGCAAGAATATACAATGGATTAAAGACAATGTCTTTAACAAGTGGTGCTGGGAAATCTGGTCAACCACTTGTAAAAGAATGAAACTAGAACTCTTTCTAACACCATACACAAAAATAAACTCAAAATGGATTAAAGATCTAAATGTAAGACCAGAAAGTATAAAACTCCTAGACGAGAACATAGGCAAAACACTCTCTGACATACATCACAGCAGGATCTTCTATGCCCCTCCTCCCAGAATATTGGAAATAAAAACAAAAATAAACAAATGGGACCTAATTAAACTTAAAAGCTTCTGCACATCAAAGGAAACTATTAGCAAGGTGAAAAGGCAGCCTTCAGAATGGGAGATAATATTAGCAAATGAGGCAACTGACAAAGAACTAATCTCCAAAATATACAAGCAACTCCTACAGCTCAACTCCAGAAAAATACATGACCCAATCAAAAAATGGGCCAAAGAACTAAATAGACATTTCTCCAAAGAAAACATACAGATGGCTAACAAACACATGAAAAGATGCTCAACGTCACTCATTATCAGAGAAATGCAAATCAAATCCACTATGAGGTACCATTTCACACCAGTCAGAATGGTTGTGATCCAAAAGTCTACAAGCAATAAATGCTGGAGAGGGTGTGGAGAAAAGGGAACCCTCTTACACTGTTGGTGGGAATGCAAACTAGTACAGCCACTATGGAGAACAGTGTGGAGATTCCTTAAAAAACTGTAAATAGAACTGCCTTATGATCCAGCAATCCCACTGCTGGGCATACACACTGAGGAAACCAGAAGGGAAATAGACACGTGTACCCCAGTGTTCATTGCAGCAGTGTTTATAATAGCCAGGACGTGGAAGCAACCTTGATGTCCATCAACAGATGAATGGATAAGAAAGCTGTGGTACATATACACAACGGAGTATTATTCAGCCATTAAAAAGAATACATTTGAATCAGTTCTAATGAGGTGGATGAAACTGCAGCCTATTATACAGAGTGGAGTAAGCCAGAAAGAAAAACACCAATACAGTATACTAACGCATATATATGGAATTTAGAAAGATGGTAACAATAACCCGGTGTACGAGACAGCAGAAGAGACACTGATGTATAGAACAGTCTTATGGACTCTGTGGGAGAGGGAGAGGGTGGGAAGATTTGGGAGAATGGCATTGAAACATGTAAAATATCATGTATGAAAAGAGATGCCAGTCCAGGTTCGATGCACGATACTGGATGCTTGGGGCTAGTGCACTGGGACGACCCAGAGGGATGGTATGGGGAGGGAGGAGGGAGGAGGGTTCAGGATGGGGAGCACATGTATACCTGTGATGGATTCATTTTGATATTTGGCAAAACTAATACAATTATCTAAAGTTTAAAAATAAAATTAAATTTAAAAAAAAACTATAAAAACAAAACAAACAAACAAACAAAAAAAAAAACACAAGATCTGGAGCTGACTGTGGCTCAGACCATGAGCTCATTATTGCAAAATTCAGGCTTAAGCTGGAGAAAGTAGGGAAAACCACTAGACCATTCACTGGATCATAGAAAAAGCAAGGGAATTCCAGAAAAAACATCTACTTCTGCTTCGTTGACTATGCTAAAGCCTTTGACTGTGTGGATCAAAACAAATCAGAAAATTCTTAAATAGATAGGAATAACAGACCACCTTACCTTCCTCCTGAGAAACCTGTATGCAGGTCAAGAAGCAACAGTTAGAACCAGACATGGAACAAAAAACTGATTCAAAACTGGGAAAGGAATACATCAAGGCTGTATACTGTCACCCTGCTTATTTAAATAATATGCGGAGTACATCATGTGAAATGCTGGGTTGGATGAATCACAAGCTGGAATCAAGATTGCCAGGAGAAATACCAACAACCTCACATATGCAGATGATACCACTCTAATGGCAGAAAGAGAAGAGCAACTAAAGAGCCTCTTGATGAAAGTGAAGGAGGACAGTGACAAACTCAACATTCAAAAAACAAAGATCATGGCATCTGGGGTCCCAACACTTAATGCAAATAGATGGGGAAAAAGTAGAAGCAGTGACAGATTTTATTTTCCTGGGCTCCAAAATCACTGCAGAAGAAGACTGCATCCATGATATTAAAAGACACTTGCTCCTTGGAAGGAAAGCTATGACAAACCTAGGCAGCATATTAAAAAGCAGAGACATCACTTTGCCAACAAAGTTCCACAGAGTTGAAGCTATGGTTTTCCAGTAGTCATACTGATGTGACAGTTGGACCCTAAAGAAGGCTGAGTGCCAAAGAACTGAGGCTTTCTAATTATGCTGCAGAAGACCTTTGTGAGTTTCTTGGACAGTGAAGAGATCAAACCAGTCAAACCTTAAGGAAATCAACCTAGAATATTCATCAGAAAGACTGATGCTGAAGCTGAAGTTTCAATACTTTGGCCACCTGATGTAAAGAGCTGACTCATTGGAAAAGACCCTGATGCTGGGAAAGATTGAGGGCAGGAGGAGAAGGGGGTGATTGGATGGCAGCATCCACACAATGGACATGGGCTGGAACACACTCCTGGAGATAGAGAAGGACAAGAGATTGTGGTGTGCTGCGGTTCATGGGATCGCAAAGAGTCAGACACATGACTTAGAGACTGAACAACAACACTTCTAGCGAGTATTTATGAAAATTTGTTAAATGAACAAAGCATGATTAGTGTAACATTACTCGTATGTCTTCAGCACAATTTTCCTCCATGCTAGACTTGGATTTATTGTTTATAGTCTACTGTTTATTGTTCACAATAATAACCCTCTGTTTATACTATTGGAGTCTTTTATTTGGCATGCATCCCATAAAATTAGAAGATTGTTTTCAGAGTAATTTAAACAGCTGTTTAACGTAATTTCTCATCAAATTCATGAATAATGATTCATCGGCTCACTCAGAAACCATGTAATTCTTGAGTGCCTACTAGGTATCAAACTCTTATAAATATTGAATTACATGGGGTTTGAAGTAAATTCTAAATATAGGAAGGTTAGTGACAAATAAAAAAGAGATCAACAAATGAGAATCGAATGACTGCAGAGGCCTGGTGTGCTGTGGTTCATGGGGTCGCAAAGAGTTGGACACGACTGAGCGACTTCACTTTCACGTTTCACTTTCATGCATTGGAGGAGGAAATGGCAACCCACTCCAGAATTCTTGCCTGGAGAATCCCAGGGATGGGGGAGCCTGGTGGGCTGCCGTCCCTGGGGTCGCACAGAGTCGGACACGACTGAAGCGACTTAGCAGCAGCAGCATGGGGTATTTAGGACCAAGAAAATATGAGTACAGCGGTATTAGAAGTAAGATGTGTGTGCTGTGTGGTAAGTTGCTTCAATAGTGTCTAACTCTGGGAGTCATGGACTGTAGCCCACCAAGCTCCCCTGTCCAATGGATTCTCCAGGCAAGAATACTGAAGTGGGTTGCTTAACCCTTCTCTAGGGGATCTTCCTGATCCAGGGACTGAACACGGGTCTCTTAAGTCTCCTGCATTGGCAGGTGAGTTCTTTACCACTCGCACCGCTTGGTAAGTTCATTTATCTTCAAATTTGAGGAGCTTTTCAAAAAGTTGCTTGCTGACTTTTGGTGTGGGTTTAGATCTGCAGTTCTTCTATTCAGTCACAAGAGGGGGCTGATTCATCTGAAAACAGTGTTTCTTTCTAGGAGAAAGGGAGGGAAACGTGTTTTCCATTGATGTGCCAAAAAAGGAAAAATGACATGCTTTCATCTTCTTTAGACAACTTGAGCTTTTTTTCCCTTGTTGAATGTGTGTGGTCAAGGATTCAGGGGATCTTAACCAAATAGCCTAAGCCCTTTCCATGTACCTCCCTAAACACTGCTTTCCCATTTCCCTGCTCTGATTAGCCCTTCACTTTTCTATTCCTTACACGCTTTTTTTTTTCCCTCCTCCGACTTTTAATACCACTCACACCCACCTCCACCCCCCTCCTCTACTTTGCCTTTCTTTCTGTTTATTCCTCTGCCTTAGCATCCTTGCTATACAACACCCACAAGCATAGGCATAGGGAACATGAGGATTATGGACCACTGTTCAAAGAGGATGAGGTGAACTCTGTCTATGTCAATCAGTTAGTATATTAAGAACAGATGCATGAAAAATGTCTACCTAGATGGTGATAGATGCATGATTCCAAGAACACTTACAAGAGCTCCAAGCTCCAGGATGTGTAGCTTTTAGTCTCAATGTTATTTATTTTTCCATCTCTCAGAGCACATCACTGCCTACTTTTGAATCTTCCATACACTTTCTGGAATGTGGATGGAAAATTTCATTATCTTACTACACAGAGCTCAGTACATTTTTCTGGGATTAAATATTATGCTCTGCAAGCTTCATGGAGCATCAACCAATTTCTTAAGAAACAAATGAAAGACCAATGGTTGTGCATAGACACATCATTGTGATCGATATTCCTTTTCCAGAGGCAGACATTAAACTTCAGAGATGATTTCACTGTGAGCTGGGGATGTTTCACCATATTTTGGGGACATGACTAAGACAGGGGAGGAAGACCTAGATAAGGGATTGCTTGATCATTGGCTGAGAAGGTCCTAGCAACAACACAGCAATATCTGCACTCATTGTAAGTCTTTACTAACAGCTGTTGCCTCTGTTCTCTGGAGCCTCCTTAAGCCAAGGATCAGACCCAAGCCTGAACTCTGAGCCCATGATCCTGGTTTGTCCCTGAAGTATGAGGCTGGTGACTGGAGTAACAGTGTTTCTGACCTTGGGTAAGTGTTCTGTGTCTACAAGGGATGACTTTGAGGGCAAAGGACCACAAAGAGTTATTTGCTTGCTACTCCTCTCCCTGTGCTTTATTCAGCACTATAGTGATGGAATTGAGAACTGATCTATGGATTTGCCAGGGACACAAACTTCTACATGACATATTAAACCTTGGCTATGATTCCAGAAGAGTCCTTAGCGGTAAGCAGGTTGTAGGAAATCTCTGGATTTATTGAGCCAAGGACCCATGGAACAAAGCCTATGGATCTCTGATTCTTGTCACGTATCTTTGGTCTCCATAATTTTGTTGTTTTTCAGTCACTAAGTTGTATCCAACTTTTATGATCAAATGGACAGCAGTGTGCCAGGCTCCTCTGTCCTCTATTATCTCCTGGAATATGCTCAAATTAATGTCCATTGAGATGGTGACACTGTTTAACCACCTCATCCTCTAACATCCCCTTCTCCTTTTGTCTTCAATTTTTCCCAGCATCAGGGTATTTTTCAATGAGTCAGCTCTTCTCATTAGGTGTACAAATTATTGGAGCTCCAGTTCCAGCATCAGTCCTTCCAGTGGATATTTAGGGTTCATTTCCTTTCGGATAACTGGTTTGATCTTCTTGCAGTCCAATATTGAACACCAATAATATTTTTCCAGGACATAAATAGAAACACAGGAGTAGGGGTTAGGGCCAGACAGTTATGAGAGGGTTATGCACTTGATCCACAGAATTACGCTTATTTGTACTCTGGAACTAATTTGATTTCTTAACCCCCCAGGGACTGTGACTGATGCTAAGAACGCCCAGCCCAGCTCCATGGATTATCCTGAAGGACAGGATGTAACCCTGTCTTGTAACCACTCTACCATTGGTAGAAATGAGTATATATATTGGTATCAGCAAAACCCCAATCAGAGTCCACAGTATGTCATTCATGGCTTACGAGGCACAGTGAACAGCAGTACGGCTTCTCTGACCATTGCTTCAGACAGAAAGTCTAGCACTTTGGTCCTGCCCCAGGGCACCCTGAGAGACACCGCTGTGTACTACTGCGTCCTGAGAGAGGCACACTGGGACAGACGGGGCTGCACCTGTGCAGTATCTCTCTTGTGGGAAGAAGGGGGGGGACACAGTGGGGGAGCAGTCATGAGAGCAAATCTAGACTCATCTAGAAGGAGAGTCAGAGAGCAGTAAGAGATGAGGAAAATGAAGGGAAGGAGAAGGGAGGAAGATGGATAAAGAAAAGAAGAAAAGGACAAGGAAGAAGTGCATCATTGGTTGATGTGGCTGAGAAGAATTTTGGGAATTATGGGAATACTAAGAATCCTAATTGCAACATAGAAATAAAGTGAGAAGCATTAGCAAATTTTCATGGTTCTTTCTCATGTCAATAAAATGTTGGTTCCAGTGTGTTAGTCTCAACCTAAAAGTGAGAAAAATAACAAATAATTCTCCTGTTACAAAGTTTTCTTTCATGTCCAACTCTTTGAGACCTCAAGAACTGTAGCCTGCCAGGCTCCTCTGTCCTTGGGATTTTCCAGGGAAGAATACTGGAGTGGGTTGCCATTTCCTTCTCCAGAAGATCTTCCTGATCCAGGAATCAAATCTGGTCTCCTTTGTCTCCTGCATTGCAGGAGGATTCTTTACCACTGTGCCACCTGGGAAGTGGTCCAATTCATTCTTTATAACGCCTGTGTAGTACTCTGAAACATTCTATTATTAATTATGTTTACCTTAATAAGTACTTGTTTCTATTACTGTGCTATCCTAAAGAGTGTTGTCTTTATAAAACTTTGTAGATTGACTTTTGTATATAAGAGGACATGTCTATTGTAATGAAATTTCTGAACTGGAATGGCTATTTTCAAAACAAGGTGCATTTAAAATTTTTTTGATAAAGTGACAACTTTCCATTCAAATCGTATAAACAATTATACTTAAACCAACAGGGAGTGAGAAGGTGTACTTTGCACCCTCTAAAAATTGAGAATTACCAGCCTTTTTCATTTTAACAATCCAAATGTACTTTATCTATAGACATCTTACTGATCCCTAGTGCTTTCGAGCAACTTTTCCTCTGTATATTGGCACTCTGTCATTCAACCTTGTTCATATGCTTGTTCCTATCTTTTGACCATTTTTTCCATTAACTTAGCTTTATTTCTGTTTGCTAGAATTATTTTGACATCTTACATGATATTTTGACTTTCATATTTACTTGTATGTTTTATTCTAACATACTACCTCTCTTACACTGTCAAATCTATCAAAAATTTATTTCTTTTTAGCTTTAAAATCAGTGTCTTTTAGAAAGCCCTAAATGTACCTTTTAATCCTCGTTACCATTTAGGGAGTTATTCTGAGATATATGGTACCTCTTAGAAAGCTAAGTCTCTTTAATGGCTGAGTAATACTCCATTGTGTATATGTACCATAGCTTTCTTATCCATTCATCTGCTGATGGACATCTAGGTTGCTTCCATGTCCTGGCTATTATAAACAGTGCTGCGATGAACATTGGGGTACACGTGTCTCTTTCCCTTCTGGTTTCCTCAGTGTGTATGTCCAGCAGTGGGATTGCTGGATCGTTTAAAAGTTGCCTATCTTTGTCTTAATATGTCTTAGACCCACTGTGATATTTATTTTTAAATCTGCCAATGTCAAGCTCCAAAATCTCAGCATGTGTAGTTCAATCTGGCCTTTCTGGAAGCAACAGTAAGAAGAAAGCCCTGAAATAGTGAGTCAACTGGAAAGTCAGCGGAATGAATCACAATTCCTATAGCTGAAGGTGACACAGATTTTAGGGTAAAATGTCAAGTGTTAGAACAAAAGGCATATGTTGTGACTCAAGAAAAGCAATAATCCTTAATTCTGTAAAGAGACATGCTAGTCCTCTAAATATCCAAATAGCAGTAGAAATATCTTTTACTGATTGTAGCGGGATTCTGAAACATCCCTAGCTCCTTATTAGCCACACATTTTCCCCAAGAGAAAAGATATAGAGGAAATTAGAGCACAAGACAGAGAAAGTAATAGGGAGGCATTCTGGCCCTTGATGTGAGCGGCATCACTAACATAATGTTCTTGGATCATCAAAAAGACTGAGAAATCTATCCTGCTGCATAGATGTGTACCTAAACATATATTGCTGTGTTTATGCTTTGGAAATTGCTTTGATTTTTGAGTCAGAGATAAAGGAACAGATACTTGTACTCAATCTTGGAAAGTACAATGAGAGGTGCTGTAGCATTTTCAAATATCAGCATATCCCTCCAGTCATTTTTTCACTCATTTCCTCCTCTTCACAGCCTTTGAGCTCACTTTCTGTTTCCTTACTTCACTTTTCCTGAAACATATCTTTTCATTCCTCTTGTTTATTGAAGTTCTCAGTAATCAGCACAGTACCCAACAAATAGTAAGTGTTCAACAAATATTTATTGAGTAAAGAAATATTTATGACTGATGTTACTAATAATTGCTAGTTCAGTTCAGTTCAGTTGCTCAGTCATGTCTGACTCTTTGTGACCCCATGAACCGCAGCACGCCAGGCCTCCCTGTCCATCACCAACTCCCAGAGTCCACCCAAATCCATGTCCATTGAGTCAGTGATGCCATCCAACCATCTCATCCTCTGTCGTCCCCTTCTCCTCCTGCCCTAAAATGAGTCAGCTCTTTGCATCAGGTGGCCAAAGTATTGGAGTTTCAGCTTCAGAATTAATCCTACCAATGAACACCTAGGACTGATCTCCTTTAGGATGGACTGGTTGGATCTCCTTGCAGTCCAAGGAACTCTCAAGAGTCTACTCCAACACCACAGTTCAAAAGCATCAATTCTTTGGTGCTCATTGCTAGGAATGCAATAAAATATAGAAAGGGTGAGTTATATCTTTTTAAAAAATAGAAGAGATCTATATTTCTGTCTTTGTGCCAGTACCATACTGTCTTGATAACTGTGGCTTTGTAGTAGAGCCTGAAGTCAGGTAGGTTGATTCCTCCAGTTCCATTTTTCTTTCTCAAGATCGCTTTGGCTATTCGAGGTTTTTGTATTTCCATACAAATTGTGATATTATTTGTTCTAGCTCTGTGAAGAATACTGTTGGTAGCTTGATGGGGATTGCATTGAATCTATAAATTGCTTTGGGTAGTATACTCATTTTCACTATATTGATTCTTCCAATCCATCAACATGGTATATTTTTCCATCTATCAGTGTCCTCTTTGATTTCTTTCACCAGTGTTTTATAGTTTTCTATATATAGGTCTTTAGTTTCTTTAGGTAGATATATTCCTAAGTATTTTATTCTTTCCGTTGCAATGGTGAATGGAATTGTTTCCTTAATTTCTCTTTCTGTTTTCTCATTATTAGTGTATAGGAATGCAAGGGATTTCTGTATGTTGATTTTATATCCTGCAACTTTACTATAGTCATTGATTATTTCTAGTAATTTTCTGGTGGAGTCTTTAGGGTTTTCTATGTAGAGGATCATGTCATCTGCAAATAGTGAGAGTTTTACTTCTTCTTTTCCAATTTGGATTCCTTTTATTTCTTTTTCTGCTCTGATTGCTGTGGCCAAAACTATGTTGAATAGTAATGGTGAAAGTGGGCACCCTTGTCTTGTTCCTGACTTTAGAGGGAATGCTTTCAATTTTTCACCATTGAGGATAATGTTTCCTGTGGGTTTGTCATATATAGCTTTTATTATGTTGAGGTATGTTCCTTCTATTCCTGCTTTCTGGAGAGTTTTTATCATAAATGGATGTTGAATTTTGTCAAAGGCTTTCTCTGCATCTATTGAGATAATCATATGGTTTTTATTTTTCAATTTGTTAATGTGGTGTATTACATTGATTGATTTGCGGATATTGAAGAATCCTTGCATCCCTGACAGTATGGTACTGGCACAAAGACAGAAATATAGATCAATGGAACAAAATAGAAAGCCCAGAGATAAATCCACGCACATATGGACACCTTATCTTTGACAAAGGAGGCAAGAATATACAATGGATTAAAGATAATCTCTTTAACAAGTGGTGCTGGGAAATCTGGTCAATCATTTGTAAAAGAATGAAACTAGACCACTTTCTAACACCATACACAAAAATAAACTCAAAATGGATTAAAGATCTAAACGTAAGACCAGAAACTATAAAACTCCTAGAGGAGAACATAGGCAAAACACTCTCCGACATACATCACAGCAGGATCGTCTATGACCCACCTCCCAGAATATTGGAAATAAAAGCAAAAATAAACAAATGGGACCTAATTAACCTTAAAAGCTTCTGCACATCAAAGGAAACTATTAGCAAGGTGAAAAGACAGCCTTCAGAATGGGAGAAAATAATTGCTAATGAAGCAACTGACAAACAACTAACCTCAAAAATATACAAGCAACTCCTACAGCTCAACTCCAGAAAAATACATGACCCAATCAAAAAATGGGCCAAAGAACTAAATAGACATTTCTCCAAAGAAGACATACAGATGGCTAACAAACACATGAAAAGATGCTCAACATCACTCATTATCAGAGAAATGCAAATCAAAACCACTATGAGGTACCATTTCACACCAGTCAGAATGGCTGCGATCCAAAAGTCTACAAATAATAAATGCTGGAGAGGGTGTGGAGAAAAGGGAACCCTCTTACACTGTTGGTGGGAATGCAAACTAGTACAGCCACTGTGGAGAACAGTGTGGAGATTCCTTAAAAAACTGGAAATAGAACTGCCTTATGATCCAGCAATCCCACTGCTGGGCATACACACTGAGGAAACCAGAAGGGAAAGAGACACGTGTACCCCAATGATCATCGCAGCACTGTTTATAATAGCCAGGACATGGAAGCAACCTAGATGTCCATCAACAGATGAATGGATAAGAAAGCAGTGGTACATATACACAATGGAGTATTACTCAGCCATTAAAAAGAATACATTCGAATCAGTTCTAATGAGGTGGATGAAACTGGAGCCTATTATACAGAGTGAAGTAAGCCAGAAGGAAAAACATCAATACAGTATAGTAACGCATATATATGGAATTTAGAAAGATGGTAACAATAACCCGGTGTATGAGACAGCAAAAGAGACACTGATGTATAGAACAGTCTTATGGACTCTGTAGGAGAGGGAGAGGGTGGGAAGATTTGGGTGAATGACATTGAAACATGTAAAATATCATGTAAGAAACGAGTTGCCAGTCCAGGTTCAATGCACAATACTGGATGCTTGGGGCTAGTGCACTGGGACGACCCAGAGGGAGGGTATGGGGAGGGAGGAGGGAGGAGGGTTCAGGATGGGGAACACATGTATACCTGTGGCGGATTCATTTTGATATTTGGCAAAACTAATACAATTATGTAAAGTTTAAAAATAAAATCAATCAATGCAAAAAAAAATAGAAGGGAAAGTTAACATTACATGGATTTCACAATGAAGATGGGTATATTTGAAAATACTTATTCATTCATAAACACATTAATCCTATCCTTCTATTTCCCTTTCTTTTCCTTCCACCCTCCCTCTTTCTTTTTCTTCTTTCCTCTCTTTACTCCTCTTTCCTATCATTGTTAGTGAGATAGGTCCCCAAGTACTTTGTTAAGGTCTTCCTGTGAAACTTTAGTTTATTCCAACACAAAACTCTTTCTTCCATTAGAATTCCCAATACATTGCATTTCTCGTAAAGTGGTTAACACCAGATATTTTAAAAGATTTAAATTGTGCTTAACTCATTCCCCCAGTGAGGCAGGGAATTCTCCTAATTTTAGAAAAATGGATACAAAAAGTAGTTATTTGGATATCAACTGGTATTCTCATTCATGTCATCTTCTATAACTATAAGCCAACAAAGGTGTTAAAAGTCCATATGGTATTTCAGCAACCCATGGCCATTGGAAACATAGTGCTTGCCAAACCAAACATGGTGAATGGATTTTAAAAAGCCTTTTATTATTCCTGCTTTTTTCATCTTCATTCAGAAATAATCCTTACCAATTAAAAAAAAATCATGTGCTATCCTTATACCAAATGTGTCCTGCTTTAAAACCTTTTACCAAATGTATCTTTAGAAATCACAGAATTAATGAGTACTGTTTAATAGAACTGTCATTAGTTCTATCACTAATTCTACCAATAGAGATTCACCATGAGCAGATGATCTCACAAGAAAAATAACCGAGTTAGGAACTTGGAGCTCCACTGGCTCACTGTGTCTTTTAACTGTTTTTCCCTTCAACTAATACATTAATAAATTGAATCAGGAAGAGACTGTTAGCAGTGCACACTGAGGATTCTAACGTTTTGCAAATTCTACTTGTTTGCACATCTGAGGGACTGAATCTAAAGTAAGAAGAATATCTAATTCATTTGTTACACCAGAATTGCATAAAACAGGCAACATACTAAGTGTTTCTCAAACTAACTAATAACAAGTGTACACACAATACAGCACATGGAAAAGAAAGCATCCTGGGCACAAAGAGGAGGAGAAAACGTCTGAAAATAATTCATTTTAGTAATTAGAATGAAAGTTTAGAAAACTGCATCATCCAAGTAATAAATATGTGATAACTATAGAACGTTTTAAAAAATTCTACAAACAGAAGAAAAACTGAAATAAAGGAGAACAACATAAACAGATGGAGAGAGTGACAAAGTAAAATTTTGTGGTAAAATTAATACTGAAATTGTGCTACACTAAAAATTGGAAAACATTTGCCTTTATGCACCAAGGATAAAGGACTTTCATTTCAATAAGTGACATTCCATCATTTTTCCTATGGAAAAGTGTATTATGGCCTTCAGATCATATATAAATAGCAGTCAGAATGCAGATCTGAATATAAGAATAATGTATGAAGTTAATGGAAAAAATACAAAACTTGTTCATTACTTTGTGTTAGGTACACATTTCTTAAACAGGACACAAACATGGCTAAGCATCAAAAGTAGTTTATATTCATGCTGCTGCTGCTAAGTTGCTTCAGTCGTGTCCGACTCTGTGCGACCCCATAGACGGCAGTCCACCAGGCTCCTCTGTCCATGGGATTTTCCAGGCAAGAGTACTGGAGTGGGGTGCCATTGCCTTCTTCGAAGTCTATATTCATATATACATTCATTTTTCGTGTCACTTTCTGTATAGCAGAGATGGGTACAACATGGGTACAACAACCAACTACCCTTTAAAAACTGATGTATATTAAAGTTGCCATTAAAAGTATTCAGGAGTTAAAAGGATAGCTAGAAAATCTATTAAAGGGTAATTAGTGGGCTGCCCTCTATGGGGTTGCACAGAGTTGGGCACGCCTGAAGCGACTTAGCAGCAGCAGCAGTGAATATATTTACAGTACTATTATGTTATCAAAGTTAATATTATTAATTATAAAAATATTATATTAACAAAGATTAGCTATAAAATATATTATCATACTATCAAAGGGCTCATTTTTATTTCAAAATATCTCCTTCAAATCAACAATAAAACAAACAAACTGATATAAAAGACAAAAGTCTGAAGTAGGCATTTGACAATAGAAGATATTCAAATGGTCAATAAACATGTCATTCCCATAAGGTGCATAAGCTGCCATAGCTAATTTACACTGGTAGGAATCAGAATACTATTATAAATGGGTCAATATCATAAAGGGAGCTCTGAAGGGCTGGTAATGCTCTGTTTCTTGATCTGAGTGCTAGTTATAAGGGTGTTGTTCTGTGAAAATTTACCATGCTGTGTGAACTGATCCTTATATTACATTTTCTTTTTTTTTTTTTTTACATTTTCTTATATGAATATAAAACTCCAATAAAAACTAAAATGATACATGATGACCTCTTATTAATTCTTAGTTATAAGGTGACAATAAACTAAAACTAAAATTTCCATGTGCTTTCATTCTAGTTTTCCTTTTCTGCCACTGAAATATTTAAGTAAGAACACATTTGTGAAACAAGCATGACTTCTGACCATGTGTAAGCATTGACTTTCTATTAATAGATCATAGATGAGAAATGTGTCATTTGTCTTTTTCATCTATCTGAGGTACAAATGTGTGATTTTGATCTTTAGTATCAGGACTTGTGGCTCAGTGGTAAAGAATCCGCCTGCAATGCAGGAACCGCAGGAGTCTTGGGTTCGATCCCTGGGTCAGGAAGATCCCCTGGAGGAGGGCATGACAATCCACTCCAGTATTCTTGCCTGGAGAATCCCATGGACAGAGGAACCTGGAGGGCTACAGTACATAGGGTCAGAAAGAGTCAGACATGACTGAAGTGACTTTGCACACATGCAGCGCATGTAGTATCAAGGTACCAACACGTTGACATTTGGCATTATTAGGAAAAGTAGAAAACTCTAGTGAATAGGAAAGGGTGATAAATCACTCAAGATGCTTACATCTTATTGATTACAACAGAGTTCAAGCTGATCCCAAGCAATGAAAATCTGGGGAAGTTACGCATTTTTCTCTAGGAACATTGCTAACAAACAGAATATTGGGATTCTGGTAAGGATGAAGAAGTAAATCTACTTGTAGACAATGGACAGTACCTGTCATATCCTTAAATATTAAAGGGCTCCTGAAACACTGTGGCATGCTATGCAGTCAATGAGATTTATTAGCCAACATCTTTATCGTTAACATTATCCCAGAATCTGGTGCTTGGTTCCGGTTTGCTGTAATAACAGATAAGGAAGTTAATCTTGTCTTTGGATTTCAAAGTCTGGTGAAATGGAAGAGAGAGAGGAACATTTATAAAGGAGCTTTGGAATGATTATCTTTACACTCCATTTTAGTTAAGGAAACAATAGCCTCTGTGAAAATCCCTTCCACATGGCCTTAACTAAAAACTGACCAGTATAATATATTTCTCTCTTGTGGTTGCTCCTTAGTCTCCCTCATCTAAAACATTTTGAATTTAGTGATGGGAGCAGCATTCTCTTCACAACCACACCCATGCAAAAACAGACTCTTGTCTTTGCTCTTAATCTCAAACAGAGCCCTCAATCCAGGAAACAGTCCAGGAAAGAGAGATTTCCATTCTGAACTGTACTTATGAGAAGAGTGCATTTGACTACTTCCCACGGACTTCCCTGGTGGCTCAGACAGTAAAGCATCTGCCTACAATTTGGGAGACCCAGGTTCAGTCCCTGGGTCAGGAAGATCCCCTGGAGAAAGAAATGGCAACCCACTCCAGTATTCTTGCCTGGAGAATCCCATGGACAGAAGTGCCTGATGGGCTATATTCCATGAGGTCACAAAGAATTGGACATGACTGAGCATGCAAGGAATATTAAAGGAATGGTATCAGCAGCACCCTGGTTAAGGCCCTGCACTCTTGATAACCATATGTTTGGTTGTGAATAAAAAGGAAGACTCACAGTTTCCCTCCATAAGATTGTCAAACAGCCTTCACTGCACATCACAACTTCCCAGCCTGGGGACTCAGCCACCTACTTCTGGGCAGAAATATACTCACAGACACACACACACATCAGGTTGTGTACAACAAGTTTTAATATATTTAAGAAAATTTAAATTATATAGAATTTATTCTTTGATCAAAAGTGGAATTGACTTGAAAAATCAATAGCAAAATGATATCTTTAGAAATGCCCAAATATTTGAAATTGAGGCATTGAAATTTAGAATAACCCATAGGTTAAAGAAATAATTACTTGGCTATTAGAAAATATTGTGATAGAAAATATAGTGAGAACATATACATATAAATGTTATGAGATACAGCTAATATACATAGGTAGAATTCCTCTTTAAATACCTATACAAAAGAAAAAGGCTGCAAAACAATTATCTAAGCTTTCAGCAAAAAGATAGAAAAAGAAGAACAAATTACAACTAATATAAACTGAAATAAGAAAATAATAAAAATGTCAAATTGGTAAAACATAAGTAAAATAATAGAAATAACCATGAGATACAAAGTTAATTTTGCTAAAAAGATTAATAAACTATATTCCTAGGTAGAATTATCATGGTGAAAAAAAGAGAAAACACAAATTAGAAATATAAAGAATGAAAAAGTAAACAATAGATGCTACAGTGTTAAAAGGATAGAGTCCCTTTGCTGTCCACCTGAAACTATCACAACATTGCTAAGTGGCTCTACTCCAATACAAGACAAAAAGTTCAATAAAAAGAGATAATAAAAAAATCATTAACAGGATAATGCTACTGTTCATCCCAAGTGGGGATATGAGAAAGGGGAAATCTGATTTTTTTTTTGGCGAAGGTGCAATGACTATTCAACGGAGAAATGATAGTCTTATGAGCAAATGATTTAGGGACAATTGGATATTCCTAGGCAAATAACTGAATCTTGGCCTAAATTTCACACCTTATACAAAAATTTGAGGAAAATCACAAAGTGGACCATACATCCAAATGTAAAATCTAAAACTATAAATCTTTTTGAAAAAAAAAAAAATCTTCAGGACCAAGTGTTGGACAAAATGATTTTTGTCATGACGTCAAAGCACAATCCATAAAAAATAAAATATTTAATCAAGAGTAAAAATAAAAACGCTTGCTCTGTGAAAGATACTATTAAGAGAATGGAAAAGACAAACCACAGAATGGCAGGAAATATTTTCACAATGTATTTTCATCAATGGATGGTATTTATAATACAATGACTGTCTAAACTCAGCAGGAAGAAAAGAAGTAGTCCAAATGGAAAATGGTTCACGGAGACATTTCGTGGAAGAGCCATGTGTTAGGGAAATAAGCATGTAAACATATGTTCAACATCATTAACCATCAGGGAAATGCAAATTAAAACCACAATGAAATACCACTCCACATCTTTCTTAATGGCTAAAATGAAAAATAATGATGATACCAAGTTCTGGCAATAATGTAGAGAAATTGGATCACTCATACATTGCTGGTAGGTAAATGGAACAGTCATTCTGGAAGACAGCTTAGCAGTTCCACATAAACTTAAATATTCATTCACCTTACAATTCAGCAATCACACTCCTTTATGGGCACTTCTAATGGAATAATGAAAAACTTATGCTCACACAAAATTTGTACTTGAATATTCATGGAAACTATATATGTGATGGCCAAAACTGGAACCCAGCCAAACGTTCTTCATTGTGTGAGTAGATAAATATGCTGTGGTACACCCATTCAGTACAATATTATTCATAGATCTGTCTCAACTTCAATAAGGTTAAGTCTAAATAAACCACTTTAAGTTGAAAATGCTGTAAGTGGAAAAGGCATATAATATACTTAACCTACTGAGCATCAGAGTTTTGCCTGGCCTAATCTTAAAGGTGTTGTACTGAAAGTGAAAAACAGAATGGCTGTATGGGTACAGAATGGTTGTACGTGGGTCAGTTGTTTATCCTCATGATCCCAGGGTTGACTGAGAGCTCAGCTTGCTGTTGCTGCCCGGCATCACTAGAGAAGGTCATACAGCATGTTGCTAGCATGGGAAAAGATAAAAATTAAAAATGCAAAGCATGGTTTCTAGTGAGTGCATATGTAGGTTTCTCACTACTGTACCATGAAAAACCCTAAGTTCATTCATCACAAGTTGGGGACAGTCTGTAGTGATTAAAAGAAACTTACTATTGATTCATGCAACAGCCTAGATGGATCTCAATGCTGAGTGAAAAAAAAGTATCTCAGAAGACTACATGATACATGCTTACACACCATATTATTACAATTGCATACATAATGTATGAATTTACTTATACAGCATTCTCAATAGGACAAAATATCGAGATGAAAAGATCAGTAGTTGCTAGAGGTCATCATGAGTTGCTGGGGTGGAGGCAGTATGAAAGTGGTTTGCTCTAGGGAGATGAAACAACTCTGCATCATGATTTTAGTGATGGTACAAAAACCTGTACCAGTGATAAAATTTCAGAGCTATGCATAAAAAAGAGTGCATATAAAGCTAATATATCAGATTATCATCTGTATTTTAGCAATACTTTATCAATATCAATTTTCTAGTATATATATAATATCTATAATTATATATGCTACAATACAATACCATGCTGCTGCCCAGTTGCTGTGGACATTCGTGATCTCTTCTACTTAAATACAAGTAGGTTTGGTAATGAAAACCAGGGCATCAGCTGCCTGTCAGCACTCAGAGGTGAAAAGGGACAGAGGAGATGTCTCAACTAAACGTGCACTCTCCTCCATGCATCAGTCATTAACAACACCATTCAAGCAACTTAAAAGCAAGGAGTTGGCACTGTTTTAGAGACCTTGTCTGTACTTTCTTTTCTTTTTTTTTTTTGCCTTTGGTTCTTTTGTATTAATTCATCCATTAAAATGGTAAAACCAAATGGAAAATTGACAGCTACATTCAAATGAACAGGTAACAGTTTACAAAATTTCAGCCATCGCCTTCTGTACTGTAGAGGTATAGTGTATGCTTGGAGTCTGTAGATACCAAGTTTTGTTGGAGTGCATTATAGTATTATGGCACAGAGAGAATTGACATGCTTATCTTAATTTTACTTAACAAAAAGAAAAAAGAACAAGCAACTAACTAGTGAGACTGAACACTTTGGGCCAGTGGGACAGAAAAAAATAACATGTGGACAATTCTAAGACATATGATCCAATAAGTACAATTCTACTTGTGGAAGGAACGGGACTGAATATCCTGATCCCTCTTAAAGTCTGATAAATAAGATTCATTATCAAGTTTCAAAAGAATAATTCTTTTATTCTTGTTATAAACTCATACAAACATAAAAAATGGAATAGACTCTGAAAGTTAGAAGGACTGGTATTTTATCAGTTGATGTAGAAATAATTTTATGCATTGAAAAAAACAAGTAGAGCACTAAAACCTATAAAAACATAAATTAAAAATTTTGAATAAGACTACCTTTCACCAAGAGGGGCAAAATCTGTGAGTTTTTAAATAGAGTATTTAGATTTTGGATGGAGAAATGTAAGTATAGGCTAAATGAATGACTAGTAAATAAGTAGATTATAAGAAGGGTTCATTGCTTATACTAAATTTTATTTTAGTCTGCTCATTTTGTTACAAACAGCATTATTTTGTTCTTTTTCATGGCTGAGGAATTTCACTGTGGGGTTTCCCCAGTGGCTCTGCGGTAAAGAATCCACCTGCCAAGCAGGACACACGGGTTCGATTCCTGGCTCAGGAAGATCCCTGGAAAAGGAAATGGTACCCCACTCCAGTATCTTGCCTGGGAAATCCCATGGAAAGAGGAGCCTAGCAGGATACAGTCCATGGATCCCAAAGAGTCAGACACTACTTAGTGACTAAAGAATAACAATAATAAAATTGTACATAAGTAACACATTTTATTCATTCCTCTGTCAAAGCACATTTCATTTTGCTGTAACACAAAACTATAAATCAACCAAACACCAATAAAAACGTAAAAAAAAAATCCTATATAAATGGGATGGAAAAATTATTCTGCAGAATAATCATAAGCAAATATCAACTTGTTTGTTCTTCAATTCCACTCAGTTCAAACCTTTAAAATAATTGCTTTTGCAAAGCCCCCTTTCAGGCTCAGCCTAATTTAATTACCTGTGAAAGAAAAATAGACAAAGAAAGGTTTGTGGTGAGCTAGATTTTTTTCCCCGTCTGTGCACAGACCATGTTACCTATGAATATGACAAAGCCCACTTCCTGTTTGAAGGAGTCACACAGGAACCAGATACTATGTATATGCGCTGCCAGGCACTCAGACACTGAACTCTCAGCTTGAGGCAGAACTAGGCACATTTGAGCAGGGGAATCCATGCCTCATGCTGCTTTCTAGTCTGCCCTGGGTGTTCCTGGCCTTCATCTTCTCTGGTAGGTATTCTAAAAGAGAAGCACACATCTTATGATTTCAGCTTGGCTTTTTAAAATCTAATTCCTATACTATTTTATTCACTGCTTCATCTCTGTTTTCTGATTTTCCCCACAGGATCCAGTGTAGCCCAGAGAGTTGCTCAAGACCAGCCAGACATTTCCAGTCAAGTTGGGGAGGTAGTCACCCTGAACTGTCAATATGACACAAGACTGAGCAGTTTCAGAATCTTTTGGTATAAACAACTTGCCAGTGGAGAGATGATTTACCTTATTGGTCAGGTTTCCTCTAGCCAGAAAGCAAGGGATGGCCGCTACACTACAGATATTCAGAGATCACGTAAATCCATCAGCCTCACCATATCAGACTTACAGCTGGAAGACTCTGCAAAGTACTTCTGTGCTGTCTGGGAACTCACAGTGGTTGAAATAATAGGAAAAGCTGAACAAAAACCCCAGAGCTTAATAAGAGAGAGTCCCCCTACTGTGGGACCCAGGCTGAAATACACACCTGCAGACCCCAGACAAGAAATGGTAGTCCTGCGGTTGCTTCATCTGTGGTCTGGATCAGAAGATTTAATTCTAAACAAAAGCTCCTTCTATGTCATTTGGACGCAGGTGTCCAGAGTAACTTTCTACTGATACATTTTTCTCCTGAATTTTTTACTTTAAATCAGCCACACAGAACATGTGTAAAGTTGTCTAAATTTGAAAACTTGCTCCATAATAATATAGAAAGCAGTTTCACCTAAAGAGGCTCACATCACAAATCTGGATCTAGAAGCTGAAATTGTCATGAGAATCATTTCCTTAGTCCTTTCCTCTCAGATTTTGTGTCGGGGCAGAATCCAAGAAGGAGAAACACCAGTGATGTAGAGTAAGAGATAAGTTATAAGGATTAGAACACAGGCAACAGGTAGAGCTGGTAGAAGAGTCCATAATGTTATATTTGTATTTGGTGTTGGGTTGAATTCAGTGTAAGTCAACTAGAGTAACATTTGTGAAGGAAAGTTGGATATGGACAAAAGCATGGAGAAACTGTGACATGTATGGAAGTGTATGAGGACAACAGAACCCACAAGACACTCTAAAACTTGTCTGTCTCTTACCTCCTTCAGTCGCACAGTAGTGGGTGACCTTCAGGAGAAGTGGATGTCATTTGCCATCATGCTACATGCATACTTGGTCTAATACAAAGAGAACATGAGTAAGAGATCTGGTGGAAGGTCGAGGGGTTTTAAGTCAACAATAAGTTGAACTATCAGAGCAGCAGCAACAGTATGTGTTGCCATAGTGCCTGGAGCCCTGCATCAACCTGAGGAACATAGAAACATGCTACTTCATCAAAAGTACCTTCCAAAACTTAAATGAATCTCTTTCATGGCCAACTCTGACCCAGAACAATACAGGGAAGCAAATCCTGGGAAACAGATTTTCATATTGTTGAGACTGTACATAAGTGATCGTAATAGCTTAACTAGTTAACTTCCCATGTTAACTAGGCATTCATCAGTACCTCCGTGAACATCACAGCTTTCTAATAAGGAGCACAGGAAAACTATGCTTCTTGTTAATATGATGCAATTATTCTTCATTCAACCAAAACAAGCTGTCTCCTTCAAAGAGAATACCAAGTTCATTTATCCGTTTAAGATTCTTTCCTCTTCTAGCTAAATCACACTCTCCCACTGAATCCAGTATCTTAACTACTGAGATACAACGAGATAAAGATTAATTTGTAGTGGCATATTGTATGTTATAACAGGCAGACAAACAGGAGAGGGA
This sequence comes from Bos indicus, assembly GCF_029378745.1. Classification (NCBI taxonomy): domain Eukaryota; kingdom Metazoa; phylum Chordata; class Mammalia; order Artiodactyla; family Bovidae; genus Bos; species Bos indicus. The sequence continues at coordinate 24,681,466 of NC_091769.1, read as the reverse complement.
AGTTAAAAATGGTTAATGTATACACAAATACATTCATATAAAATGAAAATAATTTTTTAACTAGTATAGCTTTTCTTACTGCAAATGACCACGTGATTGTAACTAGGATTTATAACTATCTCAATCCATTACCCATTCCATAAGCTCTTTATCATAGCAAGAACCTCCATCCACTATTTTACTTGACTTCCTATGAAGCAAGCTGCTTATTCAGGAGCATTGCTATGTGGAAAGTCATAAAGATGAATAAGAAGGTCTGCAAGTTGACCAGTATGGCTTTAGCAGAAGTTTGCAAGGCACTGAAGACAAATCCAAGGGTCTATTTTAGTGGGAAAAAAATCTTGCTAATACTCATGGGAAATTGATGCATTGTATTCTGGGAAATATCATTAAGAGTGATATCTGACTATCATCACAAACAACAGCAGTCACAAAAGGAAATCATTTCTAAATTTTCTAAAGAAAACAAACAAATAAAACTTGCAAGGGATATTTTTATGAGCATGAAAGTAAATTTTTAAATTGCTTTTTTTTTTTTTTTGTCATTCTTGAAAATCACTGCTAAGAGAGTGGAAAGTCAATGCCAGTGTGGAAGGCAATATATGAAAAAGACATTTTTGAAAAAGGAATCAAATGCAGAATATATTAAAAGCTCATAAATCAATAAAAAGGGAAAACTTAACCAGAGTGGCAAAATCTTAGAGATCCAAATCAAAAATATTATATCCAATAGGTAGTAAACATGCAAGATGACCTTGATTTTACTGTTTTTAGGAAAGCCAAAATCAAACCTCACCTCTTGCATCTATGTCCTTTCAGCAACCTGGGTGGATCAATGTATCAATGTAGCTAGTTGTATATGATATCAAAAGGATAAAGGAAAAATAATGACTGTCTCCAGGAAAATAAGAGATTAAGTAAATGTCCTAGAAGCTTCCATCCCTGAACTGATATTGTGGCGGGGGGGGGGGGTGGGGTGGGGATGAGAAGCAGATCACAGATCTGGACACTGAAGGAAAGGCAGGTTTTAGCAGACTGTAGAAAGTTGATATTTACTGAACTTACTATATGTCAGGAACTGTAGAATGCATTTCCGATTCATTACCTAATCTAAATATCAAAACCCTATGAGACAGGTTTTATTGTTCCAATGCTTGTAATCTTTGGGAAATGAGACATACATAACTTTCCTAACTGTGAAAAACGTCTCAAACTTTTATTGTCTTCTAGAGTGTACCATTTAGAGGGCTCCTTGGAGAAGATTTGGGTATGAGGAATCACTTGACCCAGAACAGGATGAATGGATGTTTCAGTGATGGTGACACTATGGTAAAAATGGAACCTAAAGAAATCTATGAAGAATGGTTCTATTAAAATCTGCAATACCTTCTAGAATTAACACCAAAAAAAGATACTCTTTTCATCACAGGGGATTAGAATGCAAACTCAGGAAACAATGCAAACTTAGGCAAGTTTGAACTTGGACTACAAAATGAGGCAGGGCAAAGGCTGATACAGTTTTGCCAAGAAAACACATTGGTAATAGCAAATACCCTCTTCCAACAACACAAGAGACCATCTACACTTGAATATTACCAGATGGTTAATACAGAAATAAGATTGGTTATATTCTTTGCAGCCAAGGGTGGAGAAACTCTTTCAGTTCAGTTCAGTCACTCAGTCATGTCCAACTCTTTGCAAACCCATGAACTGCAGCATGCCAGGCCTTCCTGTCCATCACCAACTACTGGAGACCACCCAAACCCATGTCCATTGAGTCAGTGATGCCATCCAACCATCTCATGCTCTGTCGGCCCCTTCTCCTCCTGCCCTCAATCTTTCCCAGCATCGGGGTCTTTTCAAATGAGTCAGCTCTTTGCATCAGGTGGCCAAAGTATTGGAGTTTCAGCTTCAACATCAGTCCTTCCAGTGAACACCCAGATTGATCCCCTTTAGAATGGACTGGTTGGATCTCCTTGCAGTCCAAGGGACTCTCAAGAGTCTTCTCCAACACCACAGTTCAAAAGCATCAATTCTTCGGCACACAGCTTTCTTTATAGTTCAACTCTCACATCCATACATGACCACTGGAAAAACCATAGCCTTGACTAGACGGATCTTTGTTGGCAAAGTAATGTCTCTGCTTTTGAATATGCTATGTAGGTTGGTCATAACTTTCCTTCCAAGGAGTAAGTGTCTTTTAATTTCATGGCTGCAATCACCATCTGCAGTGATTTTGGAGCCCATAAAAATAAAGTCAGCCACTGTTTCCCAATCTATTTGCCATGAAGTGATGGGACCGGATGCCATGATCTTAGTTTTCTGAAAGTTGAGCTTGAAGCCAACTTTTTCACTCTCCTCTTTCACTTTCATCAAGAACCTCTTTAGTTCTTCTTCACTTTCTGCCATAAGTGTGGTGTCATCTGCATATCTGAGGTTATTGATATTTCTCCTGGAAAGCTTGATTCCAGCTTGTGCTTCATCCAGCCCAGCATTTCACATGATGTACTCTGCATATTAGTTAAATAAGCAGGGTGACAATATCCAGCCTTGACGTACTCCTTTTCCTATTTGGAACCAGTCTGTTGTTCCATGTCCAGTTCTAACTGTTGCTTCCTGACCTGCATACAGATTTCTCAAGAGGCAGGTTAGGTGGTATGGTGTTCCCATCTCTTTCAGAATTTTCCACAGTTTATTGTGATCCACACAGTCAAAGGCTTTGGCATAGTCAATAAAGCAGAAATAGATGTTTTTCTGGAACTCTCTTGCTTTTTCAATGATCCAGCAGATGTTTGCAGTTTGATCTCTGGTTCCTCTGCCTTTTCTAAAGCCAGCTTGAACATCTGGAAGTTCATGGTTCACGTATTGCTGAAGCCTGGCTTGGACAATTTTAAGCATCACTTTACTAGCGTGTGAGTTGAGCCTTTACAGTCAGCAAAAACAAGATCTAGAGCTGACTGTGGTCAGATCATGGGCTCCTTATTTTAAAGTTCAGGTTTAAATTGAAGAAAGGCTGGAGAACCACTAGGCCATTCAGATACGACCTAAATCAAATCCCTTAATTTAAATAATTTAAACAGTATTCAACATAACATTTTCTTTAAATTCAATAAATCCATTGGCTCATTCAGCAAACAGATAATTCTTGAGTGCCTAGTCTATACCAACCTCTCTTATAAACAGTTGAATTATATGGGCTTTTGAGTAAATTTTAAATATGGGAATGTTGGATACAAATGAAAACTAAAGAGATCAAGAAGTGAGAATCATATGACTGCAATAAAGCAGTCAAAGATAATTAAAACCTTCTGTAGAGTGTTTAGGATGAAGAAAGTACAGATGAGTACAGAGGTATTACAAATAAGATGTGCGTGCTGTGTGGTAAGTTGCTTCAGTCATGTCTGACCCTGTGAATGCATGGCCTATAGCCCAGCAGGCTCCCTTGTCAAAAGGATTCTCCAGGCACAAATATTGGAGTGGGTTGCCATGTCCTTCTCCAGGGGAATCTTCTTAATTCAGGGATTGAAACTGTGTCTCTTAAGTCTCCTGCATTGGTAGGTGAGTTCTTTATTAGAGTTACCTGAAGTGAAAGTGAAAGCGGCTCAGTCATGTCTGACTCTTTGTGAACCCTTGGACTTTAGTCCATGGAATTCTCCAGGGCAGAATACTGGAGTGGGTAGCCTATCCCTTCTCCAGTGTATCTTCCCAATCCAGGAATCGAACCAGGGTCTCCTACATTGCAGGTGGGATTTACCAATTGAACCATCAGGGAGTTACCTGAGAAGCCTATTTACCTTCAAACCTGAGGAACTTTTCAAATAGTTGCTTGTTGACTTTGGGTCTGGGTTTAGCTCTCCAGTTCTTTTATTCAGTCACAAGAGGGGGCTGCTTCATCTGAAAACTGTTTCTGGGAGAAGGGAAGGGAAATTTGTTTTCCATTGATGTGCCAAAAAAAGGAAAAATAATATGCTTTCATCTTCTTTAGACAACTTGTGCTTTATTATCCCTTGTTCAATGTGTGTGGTCAAGGATTCAGGGGATCTTAGCCCAATAGCCTAAGCCCTTTCCATGTACCGCCCTAAACACTGCTTTCCCATTTCCCTGCTCTGATTATCCCTTCACCTTTCTATTCCTTAAAATCTTTTTCCCCGCCTCCAGCTTTTTTTTTTTTTTTTTTTTTACCGCTCATACTCTTCTCCGCCCAAACCCCACTTGATTTGCCTTTCTTTCCGTCTATTCCTCTGCCTTAGCATCCTTGCTATACAACAGCCACAAGCATTGGCATAGGGGACATGAGGATTATGGACAACTGTTCAAGAAGGATGAGGTGAATACCATCTATGTCAATCAGTTAGTATATTAAAAACAGATGCATGAAAAATGTCTATCTAGATGGTGATCGATGCATGATTCTTAGAACACTTACAAGAGCTCTGAGTTCCAGGATGTGTAGCTTTTAGTCTCAATGTTAATCTTTCCATCTCCCAGACTACATCCTACTTTTGAACCTCCCAAAGATTTTCTGAAACGTGGATGGGAATTTTCATCATCTTACAACACAGAGCTCAGTGCATTTTTCTGCGATTAAATACTGCATTCCACAAGCTTCTTGGAGCATCAGCCAGTTTCTTAAGAAACAAATGATAGACCAATGGTTGTACATAGACACATCACTGTGATTGGTGTTCCTTTGCCAGAACCAGACATTAAACTTCATAGATGATTGCACAGTGAGCTGGGAATGTTTCACCATCTTTTGGGGACATGACTAAAACCGGGGAGGAAGACCTAGATAAGGAACTGCTTGATCATTGGCTGAGAAGGTCCTGGCAACAACACAGTGGTATCTGCATTCGTTGTAAGTCTTTACTAACAGCTGTTGCCTCTGTTCTCTGGAACCTCCTTAAGCCAAGGATCAGACACAAGCCTGAGCTCTGAGCCCATGGTCCTAGCTTGTCCTCGAAGTCTGAGGCTGGTGACTGGAGTAACTGTGTTTCTGACCTTGGGTGAGTGTTCTCTTTCTACAAGGGATGACTTGAGGGCAAAGAGCCACAAAGTTATTTGCTGTCTACTCCTCTCCCTGTGCTTTATTCAGCATTATAATGATGGAACTGAGAAATTATCTGTGGATTTGCTAAAGAGGACAGATTTCTACATGACAGGTTAAATCATGGCCATGATTCGGGATGAGTCCTTAGCAGTAAGCAGGTTGTAGGAAATCTCTATGTCTATTGAGCCAACCACCCATGGAACAAAGCCTGTGGATCTCTGATTCTTGCCACATCTTCGGTCTCTATAATTTTATTGTTGTTCAGTCATTAAGTTGTATACAACTTTTTACATACATGGATGGCAGTATGCCAGGCTCCTCTGTCCTCTACTATCTCCTGGAATATGCTCAAATTCATGTCCACTGAGACAGTAATGCTGTTTAACCATCTCATCCTCTACCGCCCTCTTCTCTTTTTGCCTTCAATCTTTCCCAGAATCAGGATATTTTCCAAGGAGTCGGGTCTTGTCATCAAGTGAACAAAGTATTGGAGCTTCAGTTTCAGCATCAGTCCTTCCAATGAATATTTATGGTTCATTTCTTTTAGACTGACTGGCTTGGTCTCCTTGTAGTCCAATAATGAACACCAATAGTATTTTTGCAGGACATAAACAGAAACAGTGGAGTAGGGGTTAGTGGAGTAGGGGTTATGGGAGGGTTGTGACTTTGATCCATAGAATTACACTGATTTGTGCTCTGGAGCTAATTTGATTTCTTAACCCCGTAGGGACTGTGATTGATGCTAAGACCACCCAGCCCAGCTCCATGGATTGTGCTGAAGGAGAAGATGCAAACCTGCCTTGTAATAACTATACCATTGGTAGAAATGACTATATACATTCATATCAGCAAAATCCCAATCAGAGTCCACAGTATGTCATTCATGGCTTATGAAGCACCATGAACAGCAGCATGGCCTCTCTGAACACAGTTTCCGACAGAAAGTGCAGCACCTTGGTCCTGCCCCAGGTCACCCTGAGAGACACCGCTGTGTACTACTGCGTCCTGAGAGAGGCACACTGGGACAGATGGGGCTGCGCCTGTGCAGTGTTTCTCTGGTGAGAAGAAGGGACACAGTGGGGGAGCAGTCACGAGAGCAAATCTAGAGTCATCTGGAAGGAGAGTCAGAGAGCAGTAAGAGATGAGGAAAATGAAGGGAAGGAAAAGGGGAGAAGATGCATAAAGAAAATAAGTAAAGGAGGACAAGGAAGTGGTGCTTCATTGGTTGATGTGGCTGAGAAGAATTATGGCTGCTAAGAATCGTAATTGCAACACAGAAATAAAGCGAGAAACACGAACAATTTGTCATGTTTCTTCCTTGTATCAATAAAATGTTGGTTCCAGTGTGTTAGTCTCAACCTACAAGTGAGAAAAGTACAAATAATTCTCCTGTTCCAAAGGCTTCTTTTATGTGCAGCCTCAAGAACTGTAGCCTGCCAGGCTCCTCTGTCCAAGGGATTTTTCAGGCAAGAATACTGGAGTGGGTTGCCATTTCCTCCTCCATGGGATCATCCTGACCCAGGGATCACACCTGGTCTTTTTTGTCTCCAGCACTGCAGGCAGATTATTTACCACTGTGCCACCTGGGAAGAGGTCCAGTTCATTCTTTACAATGCCCATATAGTACTCTGAGACATTCTGTCATTAATTGCCTTTCCATTAATAAATAATTGTTTGCATTGCTGTGGTATCATAAAGAGTGTTGTCTTTATATATCTTTGTAATTCATTTTTGTATCTATGGGGACATCTCTATTATAATGTAATGTCTGAAACTAGAATGGCTATTCACAAAACAAGGAGCTTTTAAAATTTTTTTGAGAAAGTGACATCTTGCCATTCATGTGGTATAAACAATTATATTTCAGCTAACAGGGAAAAGGTGCACTTTGCATCCTCTAAAAATTGAGAAATGCCAGTATTTTTCATAAAATCTGAATAAACTTTATTGATAGTCATTTTACTGGTCCCACAGAGTTCCAAAGAATAGCAAAGAGAGATAAGAAAGACTTCCTCAGCAATCAATGCACAGAAATAGAGGAAAACAATAGAATGGGAGAGACTAGAAATCTCTTCAAGAAAATTAGAGATACCAAGGGAACATTTCATGCAAAGATGAGCACAATAAAGGACAGAATGGTATGGATCTAACAGAAGCAGAAGATGTAAAGAAGAGGTGGGAAGAATACACAGAAGAACTATATAAGAAATGATCTTCATGACACAGACAAGCATGATAGTGGAATCACTCAACTAGAGCCTGACATCCTCGAATGCGAAGTCAAGTGGGCCTTAGGAAGCATCACTACAAACAAACTTGGTGGAGGTGATGGAATTCCAGTTGAGCTATTTCAAATCCTAAAAGATTATGCTGGGAAAGTGCTTCATTCAATATGCCAGCAAATTTCTAAAACTCAGCATTGGTCACAGGACTGGAAAAGGTCAGTTTTCATTCCAATCCTAAAGAGAGGCAATGCCAAAGAATGTTCAAACTACTGCACAATTGCTCTCATCTCACATGCTAGCAAAGTAATGCTCAGAATTCTCCAAGCCAGGCTTCAACAGTACGTGAACCATGAACTTCCAGATGTTCAAGCTGGTTTTAGAAAAGGCAGAGGAACCAGAGATCAAATTGCCAACATCCACTGGATCATGGAAAAAGGAAGAGACTTCCAGAAAAACATCTACTTCTGCTTTATTGACAATGCCAAAGCCTTTGACTGTGTGCATCACAACAAATTGTGGGAAATTCTGAAAGAGATGGGAATATCAGACCACCTGACCTCCCTCCTGAGGAACCTGTATGCAGGTCAAGAAGCAACAGAACTAGACATGGAACTGGACACGGACTGATTCAAATCGGGAAAGGAGCATGTCAAGGCTGTATATTGTCACCCTGCTTATTTAGCTTATATGCAGAGTACATTATGCGAAATGACGGGCTAAATGAAGCACAAACTAGAATCAAGATTGCCGGGAGAAATATCAATAACCTCACATATGCAGATGACACCACCCTATGGCAGAAAGTGAAGAAGAACTAAAGAGCCTCTTGATGAAAGTGAAAGAGGAGAATAAAAAGTTGGCTTAAAACAGCATTCAGAAAACTAAGACCATGGCATCCAGTACCATCACTTCATGGCATATAGATGGGGAAATAGTAGAAACAGTGACAGACTTTATTTTCTTGGGCTTCAAAATCACTGCAGATGGTGACTGCAGCCATGAAATTAAAAGACACTTTCTCCTTGGAAGAAAAGCTATGACCAGCCTAGACAGCATACTAAAAAGTAGAGACATTACATTTTCCACAAAGGTCCGTCTAGTCAATGTGATAGTTTTTCCAGTGGTCATCTGTGGATGTGAGAGTTGGACTATACAGAGAGCTGAGCGTCGAAGAATTGATGTTTTTGAACTGTGGTGCTTGAGAAGACTCTTGAGAGTCCCTTGGACTGCAAGGAGATCCAGCCAGTCAGTCCTAAAGGAAATCAGTCCTGAATATTCATTGAAGGACTGATGCTGAAACTGAAGCTCCAATACTTTGGCCACCTGATGGGAAGAACTGATTCAGTGGAAAAGACCCTGATGCTGGGAAAGATTGAAGGCGGGAGGTGAAGGGGATGACAGAGGATGAGATGGTTGGATGGCATCACCGACTCTATGGACATGAGTTTGAGTAAGTTCCAGGGGTTGGTGATGGACAGGAAAGCCTGGCCTGCTGCAGTCCATGGGGTCACAGAGTCAGACACGACTGAGTGACTGAACTGAATATTCATACAATAAAATATAATTTATAGATCTATTTCAACTTGCAATAGGGTTAAGTCTCAATAAACCATTTTAAGTTGAAAATATCAGTAAGTGGGAAATGCATTTAATATACTTACCCTACTGTGAGTCAGAGCCTCACCTGGCCTACCTTAAAGGTATTATACTGAAAGTGAAACACATAACGGTTGTACGGGAACAGAATGGCTGTAAGTGGATCAGTTGTTTACCCTCCTATTCCTGGGTCTGACTGAGAGCTTAGCTCACAGTTGCTACCAAGAACCATCAGAGGATGTAATACAGCATGTTGCTAGCATGGGGAAAGATCAAAATTCAAAACTCAAAGTATGGTTTCTAGTGAATGCATACATAGCTTTCTCTAAACCAGAAAGTCAAAAATCCTAAGTTGATTCATCATAAGTTAGACACAGTCTCTTGTGATTAAAAGAAACCGAGTATTGATACACTCAATAGCCTAGACGGATGTCAATGCTAAGTGAAAAAAAAGTCAGTCTCAGAAGACTACATGGTAGATGATTACACTTAACATATTTTTATGATTGTATACATGCTGTATGAGTTTACTTGTATAGAGTTCTCATAAAGACAAAATATAGAGATGTAAAGATCAGCATCTGCTAGGGGTCATCACCAGTTGCAGGGATGGGGAGGGCAAGAAAATGGTTATCTTTAGAGAGATGGAACAATTCTGTATCATGATTTTAGTGGTGGTACAAAAACCTGCACCTGTGACAAAATTTCACAGAGCTATGCATAAAAAAGAGTGCATATAAAGCTGAGGTATCAGGTTATCATTTGTATTTTAACAATATTTTAGAGCTCTAAAACCCAGAAAAAAATTTATCAAAAATTTTGGATAAGACTGCCTTTCTCCAAGACCAAAGTCTGTGAATTTTTAAATAGAGTATTTAGATTTTGGATGGAGAAATGTAAGCATAGGCTAAATGAATGACCAGTAAGTAAGTAGATTACAAGAAGGGTTCATAGCTTGTACTACATCTTATTTTAGGTCTGTTCATGTTGCTGCAGATGTCATTATTTTGTTCTTTTTCATGGCTGAGTGCTTTCATTGTGGGTTTTTCCTGGTAGCTCTGTGGTAAAGAATCTGCATGCCAAGCAGGAGAGGTGGGTTCGATCCCTGGGTCAGGTATAGCCCCTGGGAGAAGGAAATGGCACCCCACTCCATTATTTTTGCTTGAGAAATTCCATGAACAAAGGAGCCTAATGGGCTAGAGTCCATGGGGTCACAGAGTCTGAGGGGACTGGAAACTAAAGAGCAACAACAGTTTCATTGTACATATGTGCCACATGTTTATCCATTCCTCTGTCCATGGACATTTCATTTTGCCATAACACAACATTGTAAATCAACTATACTCCAATAAAAATTTTTAAAACAAATCTTACTTTAGATGGGATGGCAAAATTTTTCTGTTGAATAATCATCAATGAATGTCAACTTGTTTGTTCTTCAATACCCCTCAGCTCAAATCTTTACTAATAACTGCTTTTGCAAAGTCCTCTTTCAGGCTCGAACTGAAGCAGGGTCTCCAGCATTGCAGGCAGATTCTTTACCAACTAAGTTATCAAGGAAGCCCTTTTTTCAGACTCAGTGTAACGTAATTATGGTGAAAAAAATAGACAAAGTAAAGGTTTGTGGTGAATCACACTTTTTTTCCCCCATCTGTGCACAGACCATGTTACCTATGAACATGACAAACCCCACTTCCTGTTTGAAGGAGTCACACAGGAACCAGTTACTATGTATATGTACTGCCAGACACTCAAAGACACTGAACTCTCAGCCTGAGGCAGAACTGAGCACATTTGAGAAGGGGATTCCATGCCTCATGCCCCTCTCCAGTCTGCTCTGGGTGCTCCTGGCCTTCACCTTCTCTGGTAGGGATGCTTCCAAGCATGGGTGTGAGTGTTCAGGGTGAAAGGAGTGCACACAGGCACGTGGAGCTTCACGGGGACTTGGGGAGGAAAGGGGGACTGGGGAAAAGCAGGCATCTTAGGATTTCAGTTTGGTTTTTCTTTTTGGAGACCTAAATGAGTCTAATTCCTATACTATTTTATTCACTGCTTCATCTCTGTTTTCTGATTTTTTCCACAGGATCTGGTGTGGCCCAGAAAGTTACTCAAGACCAGCCAGAAATATCCAGTCAAGTTGGGAAGTCAGCCACCATGAACTGTCAGTATGAGACAAGTTGGAACAGTTATAACATTTTTTGGTATAAGCAGCTTCCCAGTGGAGAGATGATTTACCTTATTGGTCAGAATTCTTACAGCCCAAATGCAAGGGATGGCCGCTACTCCATAAATTTTCAGAAATCACGTAAAGCCATCAGCCTCATTATCTCAGCCTTAAAACTGGAAGACTCTGCAAAGTACTTCTGTGCTCTCTGGGAACTCACAGTGGTTGAAGTGACAGGAAAAGCTGAACAAAAACTCCTGAGCTGGATAAGAGAGAAGACCCCCCTCCCCCACAACCCCACCCCCTCCCACCCCCGCTGCAGGACTACCGCCAAAATACACACCTGCAGACCCCAGACAAGAGATGATAGCCCTGTGCTTGTTTCATTTGTAGTCTGGATCAGAAGATTTAATACTAAAAGGAGGCTCCTTCCATGTCATTTGGAAGCAGGTGTCCAGGGTAACTTTCTACTCCTATATTCTCATCTTGAATTTTTGACTTTTAAGTCAACCATCCAGAGCATGTGTAAAGTTGTCTAAATTTGAAAACTTGCCCCAAAAGAATATAAAATGGCAGTTTCACCTAAAGATCCTCACATCACAAATCTGGGTCTAGAAGCTGAAATCGTCATGAAAATAATTTCCTTAAGTCCTCTCCTCTCAGATTTTGTGTTGGGGCACAATTAGAGAAAGAGAACCACCAGTGATGTAGAGTAAGAGATAAGTTATAAGGATTAGAACACGGGCAACAGGTAGAGCTGGTGGAAGAGTCCATAAAAACTGTTATATTTGTATTTGGTGTTGAGTTGAATTCAGTGTAAGTCAACTAGAGTAACATTTGTGAAGGAAAGTTGGATGTGGACATAAGCCTTGAGAAACTGTGACATGTATGGAAGTGTATGAGGACAACGGAACCCACAAGACACACTAAAACTTGTCCATCTCTTACCTCCTTCAGTTGCACAGCGGTGGGGGGCCTTCAGGAGGAGTGGATGCCATTTGCCATCACGCTACACGCACACTTGGTCCAATACAAAGAGAGCATGAGTAAGAGATCCGATGGGAGGTAGAGGGGTTGTGAGTCAATAATAAGTTGAACTATCAGATCATCAGCAACATTATGTACTGCCAGTCCCTGGAGCTCTGCACCAACCCGCAGAACATAAAAATGTGGCTACTTCATCACAAGTACCTTCCAAAACTTACACAAATCTCTTTCATGGCAAAGCCTAACCCAGAACAAAAAAGGGAAGCAAATTCAAGGAAATAGATTTCCAGATAGTTAAGGTGAAACAGTACAAAGCTACCATAATACCTTAACTAGTTAACTTCCCTCCTTGTTAACTAAGTATTCATCAGTACCTCCTTGAACAACACTACTTTTTAATAAGGACAACAGGAAAATTATGCTTCCTGTTTACATGATGTAATTATTTCTTCAATCAACCAAAGCAACCTATCTCCCTCGAAGAGAATACCAAGTTCATTTATCCATTTAGGGGTGATGCTCTTTCCTCTGATAGCTGAATCAGAGGATCCACTGAATTATTTAACTTGACTACTGAGCTACAAAGAGATAAAAATTAACTTGCAGTAACACATTTTATCGGAGAAGGCAATGGCACCCCACTCCAGTACTCTTGCCTGGAAAATCCCATGGACGGAGGAGCCTGCTAAGCTGCAGTCCATGGGGTTGCTAGGAGTCGGACATGACTGAGAGACTTCCCTTTCACTTTCCACTTTCATGCATTGGAGAAGGAAATGGCAACCCACTCCAGTGTTCTTGCCTGGAGAATCCCAGGGACAGAGGAGCCTGGTGGGCTGCCATCTATGGGGTTGCACAGAGTCGGACACGACTTACGTGACTTAGCAGTAGCAGTAACACATTTTATGCTACTACAGGCAGGAAAACTGGAGATGGAAGTTAAAAATGGTTAATGTATACATAAATATATTCATATAAAATGAAAGTAATTTCATAACTATTATATTTTTTGTTACTGCAAATGGCCACAAGGTCATAACTGGTATTTATAACTACCTCCTGCATTACCTATTCTATAATCTCTGCTCATAGCAAGAATCTCCACTCACTGTTGTACTTCACTTCATATAAAACAAGCTCCTTATTCAGGAACAATGCTATATGGAAAGTAATAAAGATGAATCAGGAATTCTGCAAGTCCACCTCTGTGGTTTTGGCAGAAGTTTGCAAAGCATTGAAGACAAATTCAAGTGTCTATTTTAGTGGGTAAACTCTTAGTAATACTCAGGGGGAATTGATATGCTATATTCTGGGAAACATCATTAATAGTGATACCTGACTTATCACAGGCAATAACAGCCACAAAAGGTAAACATTTCTAAAGAAAACAAACACATCAAAGTTTTGAGACCTTCTTATGAGGACACAAGTATATTTTAAAATTGTTTTTGTTTGTTAAAAATCACTGCAAAGAGAGGGAAAATTCAAGGCCGGACTGGAAGGCTATGTATGCAATACACAGTCCTGAAAAAGGACTCAAATGCAGGATATATTAAAAGCACATAAATCAATAAGAAGAGAAAATAGCTAATAAGAATAGCAAAATCTTGGAGATCCAAATCAGAAATATTATATCCAATATGTAGTAAACATGCAATATGACCTTGATTTTACTGTTTTTACAGAAACCAAGATCAAACCTCATCTGTTCCATCCGTGTGCTTTCAGCCTGAGTGTATCAATGTAGCTAGATGTATATGACACCAAAAGGATAAGGAAAAATAATGACTGTCTCCAGGAAAGGAAGTGATTAAGTAAATATCCTGGAAGCTTCCATTACTGAACTGATGTGTGTGTGTGGGGAAAAGTAGGTCACAGAAGTGGACTTTGAAGGAAAGGTATTCTTTAGTAGAATAAAGAAAGTTGATATTTATTGAGCTTTACTATAATATAGTAAGGCATGGGTGAATTTACAATCCATTATCTAATTGAAGTGTTAAAACCCTATAAGACAGGTTCCATTTCTTTTAATCTTTGAGAAGTGAGACATAACTTTTCTAACTGTGAAAAGTGTCCCAAACTTTTATTGTCTTCCAGAGTGTACCATCTTAGAGGGCTCCTGAAGAGAAGGTTTGGGTATGGAGAAGCACTTGGATCTAAGACAGGGAGGCTGGATGTCTCAGTGATGGTGACATTATACTAGTTTAAACTGGAAACTAAAGGCAACTAGGAAATAAGATGGTAAACCTAGGTAGAAATTGCCCCAGGATCAGTAGATGAGGAAATCATCCACTCTCCAGTTAAGTGCTAAATGCTTTAGCAAGTTTATTAGTTGTAGTGTGCCTGGAAAAACAAGAGGCTACAGGAAAAGAAGAGATTTCACTCCTTAAACACTCCAAGCATGTCCCTATATCAAGACCTGTGCCTCTTGCCTTTGCCCTCTCTGCTGTGACGCTATCCCTCGAAACATTTACATGGTGCACCTCTGAAAACTCAAATGTCACACCTTTGTGACTGCTTTATCTTAATGTTACTATTTGCATTCCCAGAGAATCAGGCTCCAGCGACTGCGTAGCAAGAATGAAAGCGGAAGCACTGCCAGCTGGTGTCCTGCTAAATATTTTGTGACGCTTACCCTGGGCTCCTTGCCGCCCTCTAGTGATCATGGATTAAATTGCGGGCAAACCTAGTCACTTGTATTATGTGCCTGGAGAATCCCATGGACTGAAGAGCCTGAGTGGCTACAGTCCAAAGGTTTCAAAGACTGAGAGGCTAAGCATGTACGCATGCACGCTAGTCACAATAGGGGCTGCCATTGTTCAACCAAAGTCAGTAAAAGTCTCACTGCAGAAATCATAGGAGAGAGAAGATTCGAGACAACTGGCTGGCTTTTAATCTTTGCCTACCAGATGTGAAAATGATTGACTTCAAATGACAAATATTGGGTTGGCCAATAAGTATCTTCACGTTTTCTTGTAACATCTTACATGCAATGATTTTGGCTGGCACGTAATAGGCTACCTTGGAAAGGAAGCTCAGAATTATTGCACAAAGAGGTGTCTTCTTTTTCCCTTCTTCTTTTGGTAAGTGAAATAGTTTCTACTGCTCTGTCCTTTCTTGTAGTAGAGTATAGAAATATTCTGAGAATGGGAGAAAGACTCAAAAATGGGGAAAAAACTAAGCAATCACGGCAAACACTGCTTGGTAGACTCATTCCAACAACAACATCTCAATCTCTCAATATAACACCCTAATGAGCTGATTTTCCCTGAACAGTAAGAACATGATAGACCATGGAAACTTATTCACATGAGATCTACCATTTAAACTGTCAATTACACCTCAAAAAATATTAAGCTCTATCTTGTGGAGAGACTCCTTTGAAATTTGAGGGTTTGGCTCCCAGTCCTCAGCGTTCTGTGCGTTGCCTGTAGCTGACTGAGAGCGCACGCTGGGGCAGTGCTGTGCGAGGCGATTTTCAGGTGTGCTCTCACTTAGTCCCTATCCTAACCCTTCAAGGTTGGGTCCACGCTACTTTAGGGAGGCAGTGTAACAGTGCTTGAGATGGAAGACTTGGATTATGTTTCCAGACCTACCACTCATTAGTTGAGTGATCTTGGGAGTATGCGTCAGTTTCCTTATATCTGCAAGGTGGATATTGATAGAATCTACCATGCAGGGTTCTTAGGAGAAGTGAATGAGATGATGAATGCCACTGTGAGCCCAGTGCCCAGAAGAAGGATGCTGACTATTCGCAGAAGTGGAAATTGAACATGAGAGAGGTTCAGTACCTTGCCTGATGTTGCAGAGTAAGTGTCAGAGTGGAGCCCTCCCTCCATATCTTACTTAGAGCACAGGCCTTTCCTCATCCCAAGAGTAACTCTCTATCTTAATACAGTATTGTATTGTCCTTGAAGTGCTTATCCAGTGCAGTGGGTGCTGTGCTGGTTTGATTCTTGATCGGGGAGCTAAGACCTCACATGCCTTGTCCCCACCCCCCAAAAAAAATTAAAAAACCCAGAAGCAATACTGTAACAAATTCAATAAAGTCTTAAAAAATGATTGACATTAAGAAAATTCTTTTTAAAAAAAGAAAGAAAATCAACAAGTAGACCTCTATTATTTTTAAAACATATAACCTCTGACATTTAAAACATTTACAGAATATCATTAACGTAGGGGCATGACAAATTCCAAACACGATATGCTCCATACCAGATAGATAAGTGTTCTAATTCTTGCTATGCCACTTCCCTGATATTTCACCTTGAGTTAATCACCCAAACTCTTTGAGCTACAGTTTTTGTTATCTGTAAATTAGGAATAATAGTAACTCTATTGTGTGACTTTCATATTAGAATAATGTACATGAAGCAAAAGAAAATTCAGCACATTATGTGGGTGAACATTTCTATTTGGGGAGTTTGAAAGTTTTAAAAATTTTGTTTAGAATACATATAAAGATTTTTAACCAAAGCGGGATTCATGTCACATATTACCATCCCACTCTCTCAAGTTGAATAGTAGCAGTCCATGATTAAGCAGCCCACTTCTGAAAGGTTGTCAGTTCTCTTTGTATAGTGAGCTCATCTCAATGTTTGTGAAGTTGGTCTCAAGAAAGTGATGTTTGATCCCTCATTTTGAACCACAGGCAACTGATTCTAGGGCAAAAATGGTTGCTGTGTTTCTAGCACACGTATGTGGTCTTGTCTCTGATTGGTTGGGCAACCAGGTACAGAAACCTATTTTCTGAAGCAGCATGTCTCACAGATCTAGGCTGCAGAACATTCCTCTGCTGAGGATACTTGATCAGGATAAATGGAGAGGAACACTTTGCCAGCCTCATGGCTGGTCCTGTGGCTTCATCTTGGCCGTAAGTCCTGGGGCTGCTGAAGACATTCTGAACAGTCTGGGGTGGTGATGGGGAAGGAGGGAGATGCAGTCAGGCACCTCAAGATTCTAATATCTGGGAATGTGTGAAGGCAATGAACACTGTAGAGAAATCAGTTTCTATGTGTGACCTTGTCTTTCTGAACAGGAGTGAGCAGCCTCTTGACTGTGGAACAGCGTCCTCCCTTGCTGTGGGTTCAGGAAGGAGAAAGCACCAATTTCACCTGCAGTTTCCCTTCCAGCTCTTCCTAGGCTTTACACTGGTACAGATGGGAACCTGCAAAGGGCCCCAAGAACTTGTTTGTAATAAGTATAAATGGGGAGGAAAAGAAGCAAGGACAAGTGAGAGTCACTCTGAATACTAAGGAGGGCTACAGCTCCATGTACATCAGAGGATCCCAGCCTGAAGACTCAGCCACATACCTCTGTGCCTCCACACAGTGCCCCTCAGCCTTCTGCAGCCCATACCCAAACCCATACCTGCTGCTGCTTTGGGACCAGCATTGATGAAGAGCCATTGTCTGGAGGAAAAGGGACATTCAATGAATGACAGTGTTTTTGATAATCAGGGGGAAATGCAGACATAGATAAACAGGCATTCCAGTCACTGTAGCTTCCTCAACTAACTGGACTGTTTCTAAACATCACTAATCTCCACTACCACCAGTATACTGGCCATATCATTAATTCCAATTCCTAGCCTCCTCTTTCCTTGTGATTCCAAGTAAACTAGATAGTTTTCAAAACTAAAATAATGTGGTTATACCTGGGTAATATTTACCCCTCACTACTGCTGCATCCTAAGAGCTAGTCTTTATGGTATTTCCTTATGTGCATGAATGTAATATGGGGATATACTGTCTCACACATCTGGCATGGAAGTCTGCATGTTTTATACCAGAACAATCAATTCTGTCTCATTTAACTCATTGGAGATTTTGGTTTTGCTTTAGTTCAAACTTCCCACTACATGGACACCTGTATGTAATTTCTTTACTATGTGGCTGTTTGCATTTTGAAAAATCGCTGTGATATCTGCTGCTGCTGCTGCTGCTAAGTCACTTCAGTCGTGTCCGACTCTGTGCGACCCCATAGACAGCAGCCCCTTGGTCTCTCCCCCAGTTTATATTGTAATTGTGATAATGAATCAGTAACCAAACTCCAGGATCTGAGTTTCTTACTTAGTAATTTCCAGGTATATGAAGCTGATCAATTATCTGATCCTGTGCTCATTTTGCAGATTTCCAAATAACCCACCAGTTTAATACTATATTGGGCTTCTCTGATGGCTCAGATGGTAAAGAATCTGCCTACAATGCAGGAGAGCTGTGTTCGATCCCTGGGTCAGGAAGATCCCCTGGAAGAGGGAATAGCTACCCATATGCTTGCCTGGATAATTCCATGGGCAGAGGAGCCTGATGGGCTATAGTCCATGGAGTCACAAAGAGTTGGACACAACTGAGTGACTAACATTTTAACTTAATACCACATTGGTGCTTTGCTGCTGCTTAGTCGCTTCAGGTGTGTCCAACTCTAAGCTATGGACACTATGGACGGTAGCCTGCCAGGCTCCTCTGGCAGAGGCTGCTAATTCTGGGGTCTTTCTGGGGTTTGTCAACATGAATTAACTTGCTTCCAGGCCTCTTCATCTTATAGCTTGTGTTTTCAGGTTTCTCCCCTGGAGAATCCCAGGGACAGCGGAGCCTGGTGGACTGCTGTCTATGGGGTCACACAGAGTTGGACACGACTAAAGCGACTTAGCAGCAGCAGCAGCAGCCCCACCATACACATCAGTAATTAATATCCAGCCTCTGTCCAGTCTCCTGAATTACGTTGTTATTGTGCTCTCTCTCTTTCATAAATTTATATTTAAAAAAAATCTGTTAGTGTCATTATGTTTAGGAAAGATAATACATATTATAAAAACAATACTGGTTTGCATACAAATCCCTCAGACCGAAACTATTTAAGAGATGTTCATGTCAAAGATTTCTTTTTCAAAGATCATTCACAAGGCAGTAATGAATCTGTTTGTCCATCAGATTGCAAATGGTTGAATCCGTTTTGCTATATGAATGTGCATAGAACTGGAAGGTAGAGCACAGAAGTGAATGAGGTGAACCTGTAGTTCATTGTACAGTAGTGTTGATGAAATTAAACAACATGCAAAAAAAAAAAAAAAAAAAAAAAGAGCTGCTGGTCAACTTCCCAAACTGGATCTTCAACATTATTGGCATAAAGATCAATGGAAGGAATTTCTAATACTATCAGTGAAGATCCTGTGTTTTAGCTAACTCCGAATTGGTAGAAACAAAAACCACAGAGAAAAAGCAAGGACAAAATGTGTCTATACTGTGTGTTGCTGCAACACAGTGCTTCATGTATTTTTCATACCAAAGAACATATAGAAACTGATTACATCTGTACAGCACTTCAATATAGAATGCTGCTTGAAACTGACCTGTGATTCCACATTCCTTAGGAGGTAAGGAGATAAAGCACTTTCCACACAGGTAATCAATTCCTGGATGCAGTGGCACATAATTTGGAAAATCTACTCTTATAAATATGGGGAAAATGCAAACCTGGAAATGAGATTACTTAAAATATACCTGTGTCTTTATGAAAGTCATATATAACCAAGCAAACATGCACCAAACTTTTCAGTTTCTTTGGGTTCTCAAATGGATTTGAAATTGAAAATATTCTGTTGTGTTAGTTATAGAGATACAGATATGACCTCTTAAATAGTCCCTCATTTTTTAAAGTCACTTGGAGTGAGAAGAATGAGTGAAATATAAACATCAAATTGAACAAGGAAAGCTCACATGTCCCTGTTTACTGTAGGGCCCCAACATGATCAACCAAACACCTGTGGGGCCCAAGGCTCTCATCACACCTGAGCTGCTGCTGCTGCTAAGTCACTTCAGTCATGTCCGACTCTGTGTGACCCCATAGATGGCAGCCCACCAGGCTCCCCTGTCCCCGGGATTCTCCAGGCAAGAACACTGGAGTGGGTTGCCATTTCCTTCTCCAATGCATAAAAGTGAAAGGTGAAAGTGAAGTTGCTCAGTCGTGTCTGACTCTTAGCGACCCCATGGACTGCAGCCCACCAGGCTCCTCCGTCCATGGGATTTTCCAGGCAAGAGTACTGGAGTGGGGTGCCATGGCCTTCTCTGATCACACCTGAGCATCACCAGCTAATCTTCTGTGCTAAGGCAGGAGCACTCAGACCACACGTGAAATGAAGTTTGATGAAACAAACAGATGTTTCAGGTAAGCTCTTAGAGACAATCAGAAATCAGAGAGAGGAAAAACACATTTCATTTTTGCTCATATCTCACAAGTCTTCAACAGGATTCTCTTCATGGGCTTTAGTGTCATTGTGTTTTGCTGCACAACAAACCACCTCAAAACTTACTGTTTAATTATCTCATGATACCTCTGCTCCATGCGGTGAAAGGGGGCTCAACTGTACTGGAATCCCTCAATTTACTCCCTTAATTAGTGAGGTTGACTGGAAGCTGAGGCTCAACTGAAATCTCAGAGGCCTGGGCTCATCTCTTCCTCAGACATTTTCAGGAGTGACCATGGCCCATACATGTGATCTCTCTCTGTGGCCCTGAGGGAAGCTGGGCAGCTTACATTGTGCCTCAGGGCTTCCAAATTACAGAAGTGTCAACTGCCAAAGAGTCGCCACCTTTCGCCTCAGAACTGGCATGATGTTAACTTCTGCTCATCTGTTTACTACAGTAAGTCATGCAGCCAGTCTGGACTCAGTGTGTACGGGGGCTACACAAGGTCCCAGATATCAGGAAGCAAGAATCACTGGAGGTAACTTTGGCCACTAGATCCACATGAGCTGATAGAATAAATACATTCCTTGTGGCAACTGGCACCAGAGTGCTAATGAAGCACATAGACCTTAATAGTCATCAAGATCATGTCAGTTTACTTCTCAAATAGCACCCCCACCCACTTCCTCATCTCTATACTCCTTGCAACTCCCCTAATCCAAGCATTTAGCACCTCTCACTTGGATAACTGCAAAGGCCGCTTCACTCTCCTCCTGCCTTTATTCTCAACTCTTTGAATCTGACTTCTACGTGACCACAGAGTTTATATATATATATATATATATGAAGGAAATGGCAACCCACTCCAGTATTCTTGCCTGGGAAATCCCATGGACAGAGGAGCCCATCATGCTGCAGTTCATGGGTCAATAAGAATTGGACATGACTTAGCGACTGAACAACAATAACAATAACTGAATAACAATAATAACAACAACAACATATAAAATTAGTTCACTTCCTGCTCATCTTTGGATAATGAGGAACCATTAGAAATTGTAAAGATCAAATTTTATATTAAGAATTACAAGGCAATGTACAATTTTTCCCTGAGTTACTTCTAGTTTTCTCATTCACCCTTTTCTGCCACATACTCTAGATGTACATCAGCCACTTTAAAATAAAACCATTTATGCTGGTATTAAGCTTTTTCCTTAATCTGAACCTTTGCGGATGCTGTCCTCTGTGGTCAGAATGGTTTTTCCCAAGTACTTGTGTAAAACACACATATGTACTCAACCTTTACAGCCCAGTTCAAGCAACATTACTTCTTATGTGAAATCATAGCGGATAATATTGCTAACTTTTAATTATAAATATTCTTGGATCTGGTCCCCTCTTAAGGTGGTTTGACAGGAATATTTGCTACTGAGGGCCATCTTATATTTATATTTATTCAAGCTGTTTCCTACAAGTACGAGGCATGTAGAGATTCTTTTTAGTCCACAAACTAAAGCACGGTCAAGTTCCCTTCTTTTCATTTAGCAAATATCTCCTTCACAGCACAAGACCCAGAGATAGGCTATAGCAAATACGATGGTGTGAGTTGGGAAAGGGCAACCTTCTCCAGTGGGTGACTATTCTGTCTTGGTTTACATTCTTCTGTGTAAACCGCAGCAGGGCTCCTGATCTGCATGAAGACGAGGGAACTTTTAGAGCATCCCAAAGTGCTGCTCCAGACCCATTGCTCTTTTAGGGTGGAGATGGAGCCTTCAGCAGCATAGCATTGCTAGATTTGTCTTCATTTGGGGGTCCAAATCCAACATGGCTGAAAAGGAAAAGTTATCCCAGTTATGTGCATTTCAAAGAACTTAACTCATGGGTTACATCCCAAACCTGCTACTCTTTCTGTTTCTATATATAAAGTAATTCAGATTCAGATTTACTTTTGACTTTAAAGAAGTTTTGAGATGTCTACCATTTATATAACTGCATGGCAACACTTCAAACACATTAAGGATCCTATAGTGAGCTGGAGGGTGGGCCCCTAAAGATACATTCTCATCCTAATCCATGGAAACTGTAAACGTGAACTTATTTAACAAGGAAACTTTTCAAATTTAATTAATAAAAGGGTATTAAAATCCAATCATACTGGATTATCTTGGTGGGGCCTCAATCCAGTGACAAGTGTCTTTTTAAGAGACACACAGGTGAGAAGGCCTTGTGAGGTCTTCTCAATGGAGGAGGAGGTTGGAGGTATACAGTCACTAGCAAAGGAGGACCTGGGGCCACCAGAAGCCAGAAGAGGCAAGGAAGGATTCTCTCCTAGACCATTTAGAAGGAGTATGTTCCTGCTGACACCTTGTTTTCAGGCTTCTGACCTCCATATTGAAGGGAACCAGTTCTTGCTTTTTGGAGCCATCAAATTTGTCATAATTTGTAATGGAAGAACAAGGGCTACTGGGGCTAACACAGTTTTTCAAAGGTAACATTTCTAAATAGCTACAAGCAACTCCTGATGGTTTGCATTCATGGAAGGGCATTATTTAATTACTTTGAAAAAGAGTAATTAATTAAATTACTTTCTGGGACATTTGCATTCAAATTCTCACATAAGTAAACATACACATTTATTTATCATTCAACAAATGTTTGAGTAACCACTATTTACCAGGTATTACTGGATCAGCAATTTTTGATACAGTCACAGAGGGGCAGCATCTGCAAACATAGACACTCCGTGGAGAAGATGGGTGGGTAACATGGTGGTAAGTGATGGGCTGTCTCAAACTGCAGTCACTCCTTTCTTTTTTATTGCCCAAAGGCAGTATAGACCAGGTTTCTATAGGTCTGGAAGAAGGTGATACATGGAAAACCCTTTTAGGAGCAGGCAGATTCAGCAACTCTTTCTGAAGAGGAAGAAAAGGGAGATGCTACTGTTAGCACCAGTGTCGATATTATGAATACAAATATCACGTGAGTTTGGGGTTTCCCTAATTGCTCCCAGGAAATTCAGCAGAGCAGAATCTTATTTGCAGGCAACTGTAGGAGTGGGGTCTTCTGACTGAGAGCAGGATGTTGAGAAAAACATAAAAACTAAAATGTGGGAGATAGAGGGAGTTGGGGAGGGAGACATGGAAAAGAGAAAATACACAAGAAGAATGAAACAGATCATTATAGCTGAGAGAATAAACATCCGATCAGACTTTCTCTGTTACTTCTCACTGCTTTTCTGAACAGAACTGAATGGGCAACAGATAAAGCATTTTCCTGAATTCTTGCTTCTGCAAGAAGGAGAGAATTTCACCACGTATTGCAATTCCTCAAGCGCATTTTAAAACTTACAGTGGTATAAGCAGAGGCCTGGGGGAAGTTCTGTCTTCCTGATGATATTAGCTAAGGGTAGAGAAGTGAAGACAGAGCAGAGACTGACAGGTTGGCTTGGAGAGACCAGACGGCACAGCTCCCTGCACCTCACAGCCGCCCAGCTCTCAGATGCAGGAACCTACTTCTGTGCAGAAGCACAGTGCTCTGGAAGCACCTGCTGTCCGTCCCCAAACCTCACTGTGGGCTCCAGGGGTCGGTCCTCCTCATCTCTCCTCAGAGCAGGGGCCAGAGAAAGCTGAAGTCATGATGTCTATGAAGAAATGGAAGTTTTAATTAAAAAAAAAAATCCCCAGACTCAGTGTCACTGAAGAATTCTGTCAAACGTTGAATTATACACAATTTCTTGCAGAAAATAGAAAATAATCCTTCACTCATTTTATAAGGCTAATATTACCCTGACACCCAAGTCATACAAAGACCATAAAGAACCAAAAACTACATGGAAATATCTTTTATCTTGAAGATAGACACAAATTTCTGAAAATATTTTAGCAAGTAAAATTCATTGATATATAAAATGAATAATATACTGAGCACAAATGTAATTTCCTTCAAGGGTGCAAGACACTTTAATATTGAAAATCAATGGATGGAATTCAGAATATTAACAGGGTAGAAAAGAAAAATCATATCATCATATTAATCTAGTCAGAAAAAAAAGATTTGCAAAAATTCCGTAGTCATTTATGGTGAAAACTCTGAGATCATGAGAATAGTGGGGAATTTCTTCAATAGCTAATGGTATACTTACTAATAAAAGACTATAATTTTCTCTAAGAAAGAGAAAAAGCCAGAGAGTCCATTCTTGTCACTCTTTCAATACAGTGCTAGATGTTGGAGCAAGAAATAAAGAAAGTAGATGTAATGATCTTATAGAGTTGAAAGAAGAAGTAAAACTGCCACTATTTGCTGCTAACATGATTATCTATGTAGAAAATACAAAGAATATACCCCTAAATTTATATTAGGGAAATCCAAATTAAAACTACAAAGAGATACCACTTCACATATATCATAAGGGCTAAAATTAAAAATACTGACAATACGAAGTTCTGGCAAGGATGCAAAGAAGTTGGATCACTCATGCATTGCTGGTGGGTGATTGGCCCAGTCATTCTAGAAAAGAGTCCAAGAATTTCAAATACACTTAAATATTCACTTGCTGAATTCTTAATACTGAAAATCAACCAGTGATCTTCACTGAATGAACAGATAAATATTATGTAGTACCTTCACACAATAAAATATTATTTATACATCTTTCTCAACTTCAAGAGGGTTATTTTGCAATAAATCATTTTAAGTTGAAACAATAGGAAGTCAAAAGTTCATTTAATATGGGAAGGAAATCTAAAAAAGAATAGAGATAAATATGTACATGTAAAACTGATTCACTTAGTTGCACTGCAGAAACTAACATTGTAAAGCAACTATACTCCAATAAAAATCAATTAAAAAAAAGAAAATCCATCCAATATATTTAAGCTAGCTTCCCTTAAATGTGGCCAATACTTGCATTAGCCTACAGTTGGGAAATCATCTCACACAGTCTGTTTTATCCTAAAATGATAGAAATCTTATGCAATTTATTGAATACTGTACTGAAAGTGAAAATCAGGATGGTTATATGGGTATGAAATGGCTGGAAAGGTGTTAGTGGTTTACACTCAAGATTTTGAGGCTGGCCAGGAGCTCAGCTCACTCTTGCTGCCCAGAATCACCAGGAAACATAATACTGCATGTTGTTAGCCCAGGAAAAGATAAAATTTCAATATTCCAAGTATGATTTCTACTGAATGCATACCACTTTCTCACTACTGTAAAGTCAAAATTTCTAAATTGAATTATCATAAATTGGGGACAGTCTGTAGTGATTAAAAGGAACAGACTATTGATATACTGAGTAGTCTAGATGGGTCTCAGGATGTTATGCTGAGTAAAAAAATCAATCTCAGAGGCTACATGGTATATGATTACACTTATTGGATTATTATGACTGTATATGTAGTGTGATTCTACTTATACAACATTCTCAACAGGACAAAAGCAAGATGAAAGGAGATCAGTAGTGACCTGGATTGTAAAGAATTGAAGGCCTCGGGAGGGTGTACAAAGAGAGTTTCTTTAGGGAGATAGAACAACTCTATATCATGATTTTAATGGTGGTTAACAAGAGCCTATATATGTGATAAAGTTTCACAGAGCTATGCATCAAAACCAGAGTGCATATAAAACTGATGTATCAGATTGTGATCTGTATTTTAATAAAATTTTGGCAATATCAATTTGCTGGTATGTATATGTAATTATTATATTAGCATATATATTTTAGAATATCAAGCTGCTCTTCAGGCTGTTGTGGTCTTTGTGGTCTCTTCTGCTTAGTTACAAATAATTGGAAACCAGGACATCAGCAGATTTCAGGGATTTTCAAGGGTTGTGGAGGTGGGGATGGTCTGCAAAGTAAGTTCTTTAGGGTGATAGAATGATTCTGTATCTTAATTTTAGTGGTAGGAACAAGAACCTACAAATGGGATAAATTTCACAACTATGCATAAAAAAGTGGATATAAAAACATGTGATATATATAATCAGATCAGATCAGATCAGATCAGTCGCTCAGTCGTGTCCGACTCTTTGTGACCCCATGAATCGCAGCATGCCGGGACTCCCTGTCCATCACCAACTCCCGGAGTTCACTCAGACTCACGTCCATCGAGTCAGTGATGCCATCCAGCCATCTCATCCTCTGTCATCCCCTTCTCCTCCTGCCCCCAATCCCTCCCAGCATCAGAGTCTTTTGAATGAGTCAACTCTTTGCATAAGGTGGCTAAAGTACTGGAGTTTCAGCTTTAGCATCATTCCTTCCAAAGAAATCCCAGGGCTGATCTCCTTCAGAATGGACTGGTTGGATCTCCTTGCAGTCCAAGGGACTCTCAAGAGTCTTCTCCAACACCACAGTTCAAAAGCATCAGCCTTCTTCACAGTCCAACTCTCACATCCATACATGACCACTGGAAAAACCATAGTCTTGACTAGACGAACTTTGTTGGCAAAATAATGTCTCTGCTTTTGAATATGCTATCTAGGTTGGTCATAACTTTCCTTCCAAGGAGTATGCATCTTTTAATTTCATGGCTTCAGTCACCATCTGTAGTGATTTTGGAGCCCAGAAAAATAAAGTCTGACACTGTTTCCACTGTTTCCCCATCCATTTCCCATGAAGTGGTGGGACCAGATGCCATGATCTTCGTTTTCTGAATGTTGAGCTTTAAGCCAACTTTTTCACTCTCCACTTTCACTTTCATCAAGAGGCTTTTGAGTTCCTCTTCACTTTCTGCCATAAGGGTGGTGTCATCTGCATATCTGAGGTTATTGATATTTCTCCTGGCAATCTTGATTCCAGCTTGTGTTTCTTCCAGTCCAGCGTTTTTCATGATGTACTCTGCATATAAGTTAAATAAACAGGGTGACAATATACAGCCTTGAAGAATTTCTTTTCCTATTTGGAACCAGTCTGTTGTTCCATGTCCAGTTCTAACTGTTGCTTCCTGACCTGCATACAGATTTCTCAAGAGGCAGATCAGGTGGTCTGGTATTCCCATCTCTTTCAGAATTTTCCACAGTTTATTGTGATGCACACAGTCAAAGGCTTTGGCATAGTCAATACATATAATATATGTATTATCATTCTGCTCCCCAGCCTGCTCTGGTCATTTGTGGTCTCTCCTGCTTCCTTGTAAACAATTGGAAACCAGGACATCAGCTGCCTGTCACTCAGAGTTGAAATGGGACAGAAGAGTAGATGGTTCAACTACATATAAACTCTCCTCCTTGTATCACTCATTAATGAGTTCTTTTGACCTTAAATTTTAAGAACTGGCACTGTTTTGGAGACTGTGTTTATGCTTCTTTTTCTACTTGCTTATTTGCTTTGGTTCTTTCAAATTAATTCATCTATTAAGATGATCAAACTAAGTGGAAGATTGAGAGATACATACTTCATGATCATGCACAGTATACAAAACTTCAGTCATCAACTTCTGTGGTATTGACATATACTAAGTGTTTGGGACTCGAAAAGGTCAGTTTTCATTCCAGTCCCAAGAAGGGCAATGCCAAAGATTGTTCAAACTATTATGCAATTGTGCTCATTTCACATGCAAGTAAGGTTATGCTTAAAATCTTTTAAGCTAGCTTTCAGTAGTGTGTGAACCAAGAACTTCCAGATGTACAGGCTGGATTTCAAAGAGTCAGAGGAACCAGAGATCAAGTTGCTAACATTCATTGGATCACGGAGAAAGCAAAGGAATTCCTGAAAAGCATCTACTTCTACTTCATTGACTATGCTAAAAACTTTGTGTAGATAACAACAAATTGTGGAAAATTCTTAAAGTGATGGAAATACCAGCCCACCTTACTTATCTTCTGAGAAACCTGTGTGCAGGTCAAGAAGCAACAATTAGAACTGGACATGGAATAACGGACTGGTTCCAAATTGGGAAAGCAGTCTTTCAAGGCTGTATATTGTCAGCCTGCTTATTTAACTTATATGCTGAGTACCACATGTGAAATGCCGGGCTGGATGAATCACAAGCTGGAATCAAGATTGCTGGGAGAAATATAAAAAACCTCAGATACGCAGAAGATACCTCTCTAATGGGAGAAAATGAAGAGGAACTGAAAGGGCTTTTTGATGAGTGTGAAAGATAAAAGTGAAAAAGCTGCCTTGAAACTCAACATTCAAAAATTTAAGATCATGGCATCTGGTCCCATCATTTCATGGCAAATAGAAGGGGGAAAAGTAGAAGCAGTGACAGATTTTATTTTCTTGGACTCCAAAATCCCTATGGACAGTGGCTGCAGCCATGAAATTGAAAGATGCTTGCCCCGTGGAAGAAAAGATATGACGAACCTGCAGGTGGGCTAAGTCGCTTCAGTCGTGTCTGGCTCTGCATCCCTATGAACCGTAGCCCTCCAGGATCCTCTGTCCATGAGATTTCCCAGGCAAGAATACTGGAGTGGGTTGCCATGCCCTCCTCCAGGGGATCTTCCTGACCCAGGGATTGAACCCACTTCTCTTATGTCTCCTGCATTTGCAGGCAAGCTCTTAACCACTAGTGCCACCTAGGAAGCTTAAGATGACATATTATAAAGCAGACACATCACTTTGCTGACAAAGGTCTGTATAGTCAAAGCTATGGTTTTTCCAATAGTCACATGTGGTATAAGAGTTGGACTATAAATAAGGCTGAAAGCTGAAGAATTTATGCTTTTTAACTGTGGGGCTGGAGAAGACTCTTGAGAGTCCCTTGGACTGCAAGGAAGACAAACCAGTCAATCCTAATAGGAATCAACTGTGAATATTCACTGGAAGGACTGATGTTGAAGCTAAAACTCCAATACTTTGGCCACCTGATGCGAACAGCCAACTCATTGGAAAACATCTTGATGATGGGAAAGATTGAAGGCAAAAGGAGAAGGGAGAGGCAGAGGATGAGATGATTAGATAGCATCATTGACTCAGTGGACATGAATTAGAGCAACTTTGGGAGATATTGAAGTACAGTGTAGCCTGGGGTGCTGCAGTCCATGGGATCACAAAGAGTTAGACACGACTTAGCAACTGAAAAACAACAACAAAGTGTTTGAAACCTGTAGATACCAACTTCTGTGGGAGAGCATTACAGCATTGTGTCACAGAAAGACTTGGCATACTTATCTTGAATTTATTTTACAAAGAGAAAAATAATGAGCCACTAACAAGTGAGACTGAACACTTTGGACCAATGACATAGAAAATGTGACATCAGGACAATTCCAGGACACATGGTCTAATAAATGCAATTCTACTTGTGGAGGGAACAGGACTGAATATCCTGATCTTCCTCAAAGTCTAATAAATAAGACTTAATTTCAAATTTCAAAAGAATATTTTATTCCTGTTATAATTTCATTCGAAACTTAAAACTGAATATACTCTGAAAGTCAGATGGACTGATTTTTTTGTCATTTATGGTGAAGTAACTTTATTTATTGAAAAACCTAAATAGAGTCTTAGAACTCAATACAAAGACAAAGAGATACAATAATTATTTTGAATAAAATTTCCATTCACCAAGAAGCCTAAGATCTGCAAGTTTTCTTAAAGAGTCATTAGATTCTGGATAGAGAAAAGTAAGTGTAGGCTAATAAATGACCACTTAATAGATAACAGAACATTTCATAGGCTATAGTAAGTTATATTTTAAATCATCTGGAAAAACCATTTTGCTGAATAATTATTAATGTATGTCAACTTGCTTAATATTCACTTCCCCTCAGCTCAAATTTTAATACTGATTGCTTTTTTCATGCCTTCTTTCAGGATCTGATTAATTTAATGACCAGGGAAAAACAAGTAGACAAAGTAAAGATTTGTGGTGAGCCAGACTTTTTCCCATGCATGCACAGACCACGTGGTCTATGAACATGACAATCCCCACTTCCTGTTGCAGGGGGTCACACAGGTACTGGGTAGTATGTATATGTGCTGCCAGGCACTCAAAGACACTGAACTCTCAGCTTGAGGCAGAACTAAGCACATTTGTGTAGGGAAATCCATGCCTCATGCCGCTCTCCAGTCTGCTCTGGGTGTTCCTGGTCTTCACCTTCTCTGGTAGGGAGGCTTCCAAACATGGGTGTCAGTGTTCAGGGTGAAAGGCCTGCACACAGGCACGTGGAGCTTCACAGGGACTTGGGGAGGAAAGGAGGACTGGAGAAAAGCAGGCATCTTATGATTTCATTTTTTGGTCTTTGGATCCTAAATAACTCCTACACTATTTTATTCACTGCTTCATCTTTGTTTTCTGATTTTTTTTTTTTCCCCCACAGCATCTGGTGTGGCCCAGAAAGTTACTCAAGACCAGCCAGTTACATCCAGCCAAGTGGGGCAGTCAGTCACCCTGAATTGTCGGTATGAAACAAATTATTGGAGTTATTACAACCTTTTTTGGTACAAGCAACTTCCCAATGGACAGATGACTTACCTTATTGAACAGTATTCAGAATACGGTAATGCAAGGAATGGCCGCTATTCTGTAAACTTCCAGAAAGCAGATAAATCCATCAGCCTCATCATTTCATCCTTACAGCTGGAAGATTCTGCAAAGTACTTCTGTGCTCTCTGGGAACTCACAGTGCTTGAAGTAATAGGAAAAGCTGTACAAAAACCCAGAGCTTGATAAGAGAGAGCCCCCCTGCTGCAGGACCCCAGCTGAAATGCACACCCGCAGACCCCAGACAAGAAATGATAGTCCTGTGGTTGTTTAAGTTGTGGTCTGGATCAGAAGATTTAATTCTAGAGGAAGGCTCCTTCTATGTCATTGGAAACAGGTGTCCAGAGTAACTTTCTACTAATACATTCTCCTCTTGAATTTTTGACTTTAAGTCAGCCATACAGAACATGTGTAAAGTTGTCTAGATTTGAAAACTTGTCCCATAATGGTTTAAACTGGCAGTTGTACTTCATCACAAACCTGGGTCTATCTGTGTGAAGTCACCATCAAAACCATGTCCTTAGTCATTTCCTCTTAGACTTTGTGTCAGGGCACAATCAGAAAAGCAGAACCATGGGTGATGTAGAATAAGAGATTAGTTATAAGGACTAAATCTCAGGCAATGGCTAGAGCTGGTGGACAAGTCTGTACAAAGCTGTTGTTTTTATATGTGATGTTGAGCCTGAATTCACTTTAAGTGAGCTTAGAGTAACATTTGTAAAGGAAAGTTTGGTGAGGACGAAAGCATGGACAAACTGTGACACATAAAGTCAGACAAACTATGAGGACACTTGGAACCCACAAAGACTTGTCTGTCTCACCTCCTTCAGTCTCACAATACTGGGTGACCTTGAAGAGAAGTGGCTGTCATTTGCCATCATGGCTACATGCATACTTGGCCCAAAACAAAGAAGATGAGGAGGACTTCTAATGGGAAGTGGAGGAGTTTTGAGTCAACAATAAGATGAGCTAGTTCATCAGCAGCAATGTGTAGAAAAAGCATTTGCCAAAATCCAATAGTCTACCATGGTGAAAACTCTAAGAAACACAAGAATAATGAAGAATTTCCCCAACAGCTCTTAGTATGTTTACTGGTAAAAGACTCTATATTTTTCCCTAAGGAAGGGAACAAAGGGAGAATATCCATTTTAATCACTCTCCTTCAGCACAGTGCTGGACATTGTAGCCAGTGCAGTAAAGCAAGTAAATATATAAACAACCTTTTAAGCCAGAAAGGCAGTCAAATTACCACTATTTTCTATCTATGTAGAAAATCCCAAAGAATATACCCTCCAAAATTCTTACAACTAGTAAGTGGGTTCAGAACGTCTCAGGATATACAAGGTAAACACAAAATCAAATGCATTTCTATATAGTAGCAATAAACGTGGATATCTAAATTAATAATATAATACTATTTACAATGGCTCAAGAAAGACCCTAAATCCTTAGGCATAAATCTAAGAAAACATGTACAGAACTTATACACAGAAAGCTACAAAACACTGCTACTTCCAAAAAATACAAATAACCAATTATTCTAGCTATTATCCTAGAAAGACCAACTTTCCCCCTATGGAGCTGCATGCTGCTGCTGCTAAGTCACTTCAGTCGTGTCTGACTCTGTGCTACCCCATAGACGGCAGACCACCAGGCTCCCCTGTCCCTGGGATTCTCCAGGCAAGAACACTGGAGTGGGTTGCCATTTCCTTCTCCAGTGAATGAAAGTGAAAAGTGAAAGTGAAGTTAGTCAGTCGTGTCCGACTCTTCACCACCCCATGGACTACAGCCTACCAGGCTTCTCCGCCCATGGGATTTTCCAGGCAAGAGTACTGGAGTGGGTTGCCATTGCCTTCTCCAATGGAGCTGCATCAGATCAGATCAGATCAATCGCTCAGTTGTGTCCGACTCTTTGCGACCCTATGAATCGCAGCACACGCCAGGCCTCCCTGTCCATCACCAACTCCCAGAGTTCACTCAGACTACGTCCATCGAGTCAGTGATGCCATCCAGCCATCTCATCCTTTGTCGTCCCCTTCTCCTCCTGCCCCCAATCCCTCCCAGCATCAGAGTCTTTTCCAATGAGTCAACTCTTCACATGAGGTGGCCAAAGTACTGGAGTTTCAGCTTTAGCATCAGTCCTTCCAAAGAAATCCCAGGGCTGATCTCCTTCAGAAGGGACTGGTTGGATCTCCTTGCAGTCCAAGGGACTCTCAAGAGTCTTCTCCAATGCCACAGTTCAAAAGCATCAATTGTTTGGCGCTCAGCCTTCTTCACAGTCCAACTCTCACATCCATACATGACCACAGGAAAAACCATAGCCTTGACTAGACGAAACTTTGTTGGCAAAGTAAAGTCTCTGCTTTTGAATATGCTATCTAGGTTGGTCATAACTTTCCTTCCAAGGAGTAAGCATCTTTTAATTTCATGACTGCAGTCACCATTTGTAGTGATTTTGGAGCCCAGAAAAATAAAGTCTGACACTGTTTCCACTGTTTCCCCATCTATTTCCCATGAAGTGGTGGGACCGGATGCCATGATCTTCTTTTTCTGAATGTTGAGCTTTAAGCCAACTTTTTCACTCTCCACTTTCACTTTCATCAAGAGGCTTTTGCATATAAGTTAAATAAACAGGGTGACAATATACGGCCTTGACGTACTCCTTTTCCTATTTGGAACCAGTCTGTTGTTCCATGTCCAGTTCTAACTGTTGCTTCCTGACCTGCATACAGATTTCTCAAGAGGCAGATCAGGTGGTCTGGTATACCCATCTCTTGAAGAATTTTCCACAGTTTATTGTGATCCACAAGTCAAGGGCTTTGGCATAGTCAGTAAAGCAGAAATAGATGTTTTTCTGGAACTCTCTTGCTTTTTCCATGATCCAGCGGATGTTGGCAATTTGATCTCGGGTTCCTCTGCCATTTCTAAAACCAGCTTGAATATCAGGAGGTTCACGGTTCACATATTGCTGAAGCCTGGCTTGGAGAATTTTGAGCATTACTTTACTAGCATGTGAGATGAGTGCAATTGTGCAGTAGTTTGAGCATAGGCATCTTTAAAAGTGAAAGTGAAAATCACTCAGTCGTGTCCAACTCATTGCAACCCCATGGACTATACAGTCCATGGAATTCTCCAGGCCAGAATATTGGAGTGGGTAGCCTTTCCCTTCTCCAGGGGATCTTCCAAACCCAGGGATTGAACCCAGGTCTCCCACATTGCAGGTGGATTCTTTACCAGCTAAGCCACAGGAGAAGCCCCATGGAGCTGCATAGGCACTTTTAGAGAAAAAAAAAATCTATGACACATGCATTATGACCTCTTTTTGGACTTAATTCTGTTTATTGACTTCATTTTATCCTCATACCAACAGAGCATTCTATCTTAATTACTGGGGCTTCATACATGTTTTGAAATATGGAAATGCAAGAGATGTTTTCTTTGTCTTATTCAAGGCTTATGCTAGGTTTTTGCACTTCCACATAAGTTAAGCAATAGCTTCTACCAGAAGAAACTGAAGTAATTTGCTTGAGATTGTGTTGAATTTATGAATTGATTTGGGAAAAATCAAATTGATTTGGGACAATTGACATCTTAACATATGGAGTCTTTGGATCCATAGCCTCTTTATTTATGTCCTCTCTAATTTCTTTCATTAATGTTAAGATTTTTGTAGAGAACATGCATTGTTGCTGTTGTTTAGTCCCTGTCGTGTCCAACTCTTTGCGACCCCATGGACTGTAGCCCGCCAGGCTCCTGTATCAATGGGACTTTCCAGGCAAGAATACTGGAGTGGGTTGCCATTCCCATCTCTAGGGGATCTTACCAACTGAGGGGTATTTTCTACATGGACAAACGTGTGATGTGTAAATAAAAATAATCTACCTGGTTGGCAGGCAGACTGTTTATGGGAAGCAAGGCTACTTGCTATAGATATACCAATTTTATCTTTTTTTTTTAATTTAATTTTATTTTTTAACTTAACAATATTGTATTGGTTTTGCCATATATTGAAATGAATCCGCCACAGGTATACATGTGTTCCTCATCCTGAACCCTCCTTCCTCCTCCCTCCCCATACCATCCCTCTGGGTCGTCCCACTGCACCAGCCCCAAGCATCCAGTATCGTGCATTGAACCTGGACCGGTGACTTATTTCATATATGATATTATACATATTTCAATGCCATTCTCCCAAATCATCCCACCCTCTCCCTCTCCCACAGAGTCCAAAAGACTGTTCTATACATCAGTGTCTCTTTTGCTGTCTCGTATGCAGGGTTATTGTTACCATCTTTCTAAATTCCATATATATGTGTCAGTATACTGTATTGATGATTTTCTTTCTGGCTTACTTCACTCTGTATAATAGGCTCCAGTTTCATCCACCTCATTAGAATTTACTCAAATGTATTCTTTTTAATGGCTGAGTAATACTCCATTGTGTATATGTACCATACCTTTCTTATCCGTTCATCTGCTGATGGACATCTAGGTTGCTTCCATGTCCTGGCTATTATAAACAGTGCTGTGATGAACATTGGGGTACACGTGTCTCTTTCCCTTCTGGTTTCCTCAGTGTGTATGCCCAGCAGTGGGATTGCTGGATCATAAGGCAGTTCTATTTCCAGTTTTTTAAGGAATCTCCACACTGTTTTCCATAGTGGCTGTATTAGTTTGCATTCCCACCAACAGTGTAAGAGAGTTCCCTTTTCTCCACACCCTCTCCAGCATTTATTGCTTATAGACTTTTGGATCGCAGCCATTCTGACTGGCGTGAAATGGTACCTCATAGTGGTTTTGATTTGCATTTCTCTGATAATGAGTGATGTTGAGCATCTTTTCATGTGTTTTTTAGCCATCTGTATGTCTTCTTTGGAGAAATGTCTATTTAGTTCTTTGGCCCATTTTTTGATTGGGTCATTTATTTTTCTGGAATTGAGCTGTAGGAGTTGCTTGTATATTTTTGAGATTAGTTGTTTGTCAGTTGCTTCATTAGCTATTATTTTCTCCCATTCTGAAGGCTGCATTTTCACCTTGCTAATAGTTTCCTTTGATGTGCAGAAGCTTTTAAGTTTAATTAGGTCCCATTTGTTTATTTTTGCTTTTATTTCCAATATTCTGGGAGGTGGGTCATAGAGGATCCTGCTGTGATGTATGTCGGAGAGTGTTTTGCCTATGTTCTCCTCTAGGAGTTTTATAGTTTCTGGTCTTATGTTGAGATCTTTAATTCATTTTGAGTTTATTTTTGTGTACGGTGTTAGAAAGTGTTCTAGTTTCATTCTTTTACAAGTGGCTGACCAGTTTTCCCAGCACCACTTGTTAAAGAGATTGTCTTTAATCCATTGTATATTCCTGCCTCCTTTGTCAAAGATAAAGTGTCCATATGTGCATGGATTTATCTCTGGGCTTTCTATTTTGTTCCATTGATCAATATTTCTGTCTTTGTGCCAGTACCATACTGTCTTGATAACTGTGGCTTTGTAATAGAGCCTGAAGTCAGGTAGGTTGATTCCTCCAGTTCCATTCTTCTTTCTCAAGATCACTTTGGCTATTCGAGGTTTTTTGTATTTCCATACAAATTGTGAAATTATTTGTTCTAGCTGTGTGAAGAATACCGTTGGTAGCTTGATAGGGATTGCATTGAATCTATAAATTGCTTTGGGTAGTATACTCATTTTCACTATATTGATTCTTCCAATCCATGAACATGGTATATTTCTCCATCTATTAGTATCCTCTTTGATTTCTTTCACCAGTGTTTTATAGTTATCTATATATAGGTCTTTAGTTTCTTTAGGTAGATATATTCCTAAGTATTTTATTCTTTCCATTGCCATGGTGAATGGAATTGTTTCCTTAATTTCTCTTTCTGTTTTCTCATTATTAGTGTATAGGAATGCAAGGGACTTCTGTGTGTTGATTTTATATCCTGCACCTTTACTATAATCATTGATTAGTTCTAGTAATTTTCTGGTGGAGTCTTTAGGGTTTTCTATGTAGAGGATCATGTCATCTGCAAATAGTGAGAGTTTTATTCTTCTTTTCCAATTTGGATTCCTTTTATTTCTTTTTCTGCTCTGATTGCTGTGGCCAAAACTTCCAAAACTATGTTGAATAGTAATGGTGAAAGTGGGCACCCTTGTCTTGTTCCTGACTTTAGAGGAAATGCTTTCAATTTTTGAGGATACTGTTTGCTGTGGGTTTGTCATATATAGCTTTTATTATGTTGAGGTATGTTCCTTCTATTCCTGCTTTCTGGAGAGTTCTTATCATAAATGGATGTTGAATTTTGTCAAAGGCTTTCTCTGCATCTATTGAGATAGTCATATGGTTTTTATTTTTTAATTTGTTAATGTGGTGTATTACATTGATTGGTTTGCGGATATTGAAGAATCCTTGCATCCCTGGGATAAAGCCCACTTGGTCATGGTGTATGATCTTTTTAATGTGTTGTTGGATTCTGATTGCTAAAATTTTGTTAAGGATTTTTGCATCTAT
Source organism: Bos indicus (assembly GCF_029378745.1). Taxonomy (NCBI): domain Eukaryota; kingdom Metazoa; phylum Chordata; class Mammalia; order Artiodactyla; family Bovidae; genus Bos; species Bos indicus. Next base: position 24,644,336 of record NC_091769.1, on the reverse strand, counting down.
GTTCATCAGTGATATTGGCCTGTAGTTTTCTTTTTTTGTGGGATCTTTGTCAGGTTTTGGTATTAGGGTGATGGTGGCCTCATAGAATGAGTTTGGAAGTTTACCTTCCTCTGCAATTTTCTGGAAGAGTTTGAGCAGGATAGATGATAGCTCTTTTCTAAATTTTTGGTAGAATTCAGCTGTGAAGCCGTCTGGACCTGGGCTTTTGTTTGCTGGAAGATTTTTGATTATAGTTTCAATTTCCATGCTTGTGATGGGTCTGTTAAGATTTTCTATTTCTTCCTGGTCCAGTTTTGGAAAGTTGTACTTTTCTAAGAATTTGTCCATTTCTTCCACGTTGTCCATTTTCTTGGCATATAATTGTTGATAGTAGTCTCTTATGATCCTTTGTATTTCTGTGTTGTCTGTTGTGATCTCTTCATTTTCATTTCTAATTTTATTGATTTGATTTTTCTCCCTTTGTTTCTTGATGAGTCTGGCTAATGGTTTGTCAATTTTATTTATCCTTTCAAAGAACCAGCTTTTGGCTTTGTTGATTTTTTCTATGGTCTCTTTTGTTTCTTTTGCATTTATTTCTGCCCTAATTTTTAAGATGTCTTTCCTTCTACTAACCCTGGGGTTCTTCATTTCTTCCTTTTCTAGTTGCTTTAGGTGTAGGGTTAGGTTATTTATTTGACTTTTTTCTTGTTTCTTGAGGTATGCCTGTATTGCTATGAACTTTCCCCTTAGGACTGCTTTTACAGTGTCCCATAGGTTTTGGGTTGTTGTGTTTTCACTTTCATTCATTTCTATGCAAATTTTGATTTCTTTTTTGATTTCTTCTGTGATTTGTTGGTTATTCAGCAGCGTGTTGTTCAGCCTCCATATGTTGGAATTTTTAATAGTTTTTCTCCTGTAATTGAGATCTAATCTTACTGCATTGTGGTCAGAAAAGATGCTTGGAATGATTTCTATTTTTTTGAATTTACCAAGGCTAGATTTATGGCCCAGGATGTGATCTATCCTGGAGAAGGTTTCATGTGCGCTTGAGAAAAAGGTGAAATTCATTGTTTTGGGATGAAATGTCCTATAGATATCCATTAGGTCTAACTGGTCTATTATATCATTTAAAGTTTGTGTTTCCTTGTTAATTTTCTGTTTAGTTGATCTATCCATAGGTGTGAGTGGGGTATTAAAGTCTCCCACTATTATTGTGTTATTGTTAATTTCTCCTTTCATATTGTTAGCATTTGTCTTACATATTGTGGTGCTCCCGTGTTGGGTGCATATATATTTATAATTGTTATATCTTCTTCTTGGATTGATCCTTTGATCATTATGTAGTGACCGTCTTTGTCTCTTTTCACAGCCTTTGTTTTAAAGTCTATTTTATCTGATATAAGTATTGCTACTCCTGCTTTATTTTGGTCCTTATTTGCATGGAAAATCTTTTTCCAGCCCTTCACTTTCAGTCTGTCTGTGTCCCCTGTTTTGAGGTGGGTCTCTTGTAGACAACATATGTAGGGGTCTTGTTTTTGTATCCATTCAGCCAGTCTTTGTCTTTTGGTTGGGGCGTTCAACCCATTTACGTTTAAGGTAATTACTGATAAGTATGATCCCATTGCCATTTACTTTATTGTTTTGGGTTCGAGTTTATACACCGTTTTTGTGTTTCCTGTCTAGAGAATATCCTTTAGTATTTGTTGGAGAGCTGGTTTGGTGGTGCTGAATTCTCTCAGCTTTTGCTTGTCTGAGAAGCTTTCCATTTCTCCTTCATATTTGAATGAGATCCTTGCTGGGTACAATAATCTGGCTGTAGGTTATTTTCTTTCATCACTTTAAGTATGTCTTGCCATTCCCTCCTGGCTTGAAGAGTTTCTATTGAAAGATCAGCTGTTATCCTTATGGGAATTCCCTTGTGTGTTATTTATTGTTTTTCCCCTGCTGCTTTTAATATTTGTTCTTTGTGTTTGATCTTTGTTAATTTGATTAATACGTGTCTTGGGGGTGTTTTGCCTTGGGTTTATCCTGTTTGGGACTCTCTGGGTTTCTTGGACTTGGGTGATTATTTCCTTCCCCATTTTAGGGAAGTTTTCAACTATTATCTCTTCAAGTATTTTCTCATGGTCTTTCTTTTTGTCTTCTTCTTCTGGGACCCCTATGATTCAAATGTTGTAGCGTTTAATACTGTCCTGGAGGTCTCTGAGATTGTCCTCATTTCTTTTAATTCGGTTTTCTTTTATCCTCTCTGATTCACTTATTTCTATCATTCTATCTTCTAATTCACTAATCCTATCTTCTGCCTCTGTTATTCTACTATTTGTTGCATCCAGAGTGTTTTTCATTTCATTTATTGCATTATTCATTCTATAATGGCTCTTTTATTTCTTCTAGGTCCTTGTTAAACCTTTCTTGCATCTTTTCAATCCTTGTCTCCAGGCTATTTATCTGTGTTTCCATTTTGATTTCAAGATTTTGGATCAATTTCACTATCATGATTCGGAATTCTTTATCAGGTAGATTCCCTATCTCTTCCTCTTTTGTTTGGTTTGGTGGGCGTTTATCCTGTTCCTTTATCTGCTGGGTATTCCTCTGTCTCTTCATCTTGTTTAAATTGCTGAGTTTGGGGTGTCCTTTCTGTATTCTGGCAGTTTGTGGAGTTCTATTTATTGTGGCGTTTCCTCACTCTGTGTGGGTTTGTACAGGTGGCTTGTCAAGGTTTCTTGGTTAGGGAAGCTTGTGTCAGTGTTCTCGTGGGTGGAGCTGTATTTCTTTTCTCTGGAGTGCAATGAAATGTACAGTAATGCGTTATGGGATTTCTGTGGTTTTGGGGTGACTTTGGGCCGCCTGTATCTTGGAGCTCAGGGCTGTGTTCCTTGCTGCTGGAGAATTTGCTTGGTATGTCTTGCCCTGAAACTTGTTTCACCCAGAGAGGTTTACAGCATTGTATGGAGAAGAGAAGAGTGAGGAGGGAGTTAGAGGTGACCCGAATGAGATGAGGTGGAATCAACAGAGGAGAGAGTGGGCTATTCAGTGATCTCTTACATATGTGCACTCCACAACTGGACCGCTCAGAGTTGTTTACAGAGTTATACAGAGAAGAGAAGAAGGAGGAAGATGTCAGAGGTGGCCAGGAGGATAAAGGGGGGTAATGAAAAGGAGGGAGACAGATCCAGCCAGTAATCAGTTCCCTAAGTGTTCTCTACCTTCTGGAACACACAGAAATTCACAGAGTTGGGTAGAGTAGAGAGGAGTTAGGGAGGAGACACAGGCGACCGAGTGGAGAAAAAGGAGAGTCCAAAGGGGGAGAGACCAGTTAAGCCAGTAGTCTCGCTCCCTAGTGAAAAATGGGTACTGAAGATTGGGTTCTTAAAGGTACAAAATTGGTAACAAATACATAAAAGCAAAAATTAAAAATCTAGAGTAGAGTTTGGAATTTCAAAAATACGATGTTAAAGAAAAGAAGAAGGAAAAGAAAGAGAGAAAAAACGAACAAACAAAAACAAACAAGGTTGCAAAAATTATAAAGAAAATATAGGTACAAAATTGATAACTAATACCAAAAAGCAAAAGTTAAAAATCTAGAGTAGAGTTTGGAATTTCAAAAATACAATGTTAAAAAAAGAAGAAGAAAAAGAAAGAGAGAGGGGAAAAAAAAAAAAAAGAAGAACAAACAAAGTCGCATAAATTATATAAAAAAAAATACAGGTACAAAATTGATAACAAATACCAAAAAGCATAAATTAAAAATCTAGGGTGGAGTTTGGAATTTCAGATATACAATGTTATTTAAAAGAAGAAGAGAAAGAAACAGAGAAAAAGAAAAAGAAAAAAGAAAAAAGGGTCACAGAAATTATAAAAAAAAAAAAAAACAAACTATAGGTACAAAATTGATAACAAATACCAAAAAGCTAAAATTAGAAATCTAGAGTAGAGTTTGGAATTTCAAAAATACAATGTTAAAGAAGAGAAGGAAAAAAAAAGTCAAAAATTATTTAAAAAATATATATATGAAGTTTGCTTTAAAAAGAAAAAAAAATAGGGTTTTTTTTTTTTTTTTTGCAAAGTAATCGGTTATAAAAGTGGAAATTAAAGGAATAATAGAGGACTTAAAAATTTTTTTTAATTAAAAAAAATAATTAAAAAAGAAAGAATGATCGTACAAATAGTAAAAATATATCTAGGACTTTCTCTGGTTTTGTTGTGACTATTGTGGGTTCAGTTCATTTTTGGCTAGTTCCTTGGTCCGACTTATATTTCTCAAGATCTATAGGCCCCTTCCTATGTAGTTGGTAGTAACCACAGGGTTTTAATCTATTGCCTGTATCTTCCAAGGCGGTTCCCTCTGTTATAGCTTCTTCTGTTTGCTGTCTCTTCAGTGTCTGGTTTCCACCCTGACACAAGGGGACGGTGGAGGACACTTTTTTTTTTTTTTTTAGGCTCAGTTGTTCAGTCGCGCTGAAGGGAGGTAGGGAGGGATGCTGCAAACAAATAACACTGGCGTGTGCTCGCAGTGCCTCAGCCACACTGGGTCTGCCCCCCGTTCATGGTGCGTGTAGCCTCTCTGCCCAAGCTGCTTAGGCTTAGGTTGCTCCGCCGGGAACCATCCGTGGCCGGCCCTGGGCTGTCTGTACTTCCCAGGTCGAAGCTGCTCAGGTTCAGGCACTCGGGTAGTCCTCAGAGGCGCAGACTCTCGGTTGGGCCTGCGTTTTGTGCCCTTCCCAGATCCGAGCAGCTCAGGTGATGAGGTGTTTGGCACGCGCGATTGCTGCCACTTATGGACTCCCCGCCGCTCGGTTATCTAGGTGTGCACCGGCACACCTTCTCAGGCAGATGTTGACCATCCAGACCCCCAAGAAGTTTTAGTTAGCAAAGAAGCCTGCTTACAGTTTTATAGATAATGTCTCTCTGGGGCTGCGATTGTCCCCTTCCAGCTCTGGCTGCCTATCACCCGAGGGGGATGGTCTGCCGCCGGCTATCTCTGTTCAGTCCTTTGTTCCGTGCACGGGCCTGGCAGTGTCATAGGTTAGGGCTGGCTTTTCGCGTGGTAGATATCCCACAGTCTGGTTTGCTAGCCCAAATTATTTCGCTCAGATAGCGCTCGGCGTATTCAGGCCAGATTATTGCGATGCAGCCCGCGCCATGCCTCCCTGCCCAGCCCCCGCTTGCTAATGGTGGATGCAGGTGTCTGCACTGCTTCTCCGCTGGGGGAGTTACTGTAGGGCTCGCAATGTGCGGGTTTTAATTGTTTATTTATTTTTCCTCCCTGTTATGTTGCCCTCTGTGCTTCCAAGGCTCGGCACAGATTCAGCAGTGAGAAGGTTTCCTGGTGTTTGGAAACTTCTCTCTTTTTAAGACTCCCTTCCCGGGACGGAACTCCATCCCTCCCTCTTTTGTGCCCTTTTTTGTCTTTTATATTTTTTTCTACCTCCTTTTGAAGACTTGGGTTGCTTTTCTTGGTGCCTGATGTCCTCTGCTGGCATTCAGAAGTTGTTTTGTGGAATTTACTCAGCGTTTAAATGTTCTTTTGATGAATTTGTGGGGGAGAAAGTGTTCTCCCTGTCCTATTCCTCCGACATCTTAGCTCCTCCCTCCCATTTTCACTTTCTTTAGTTAATATAATGTATTACACTGAATGGATTGTGCATATTGAAACATGTTTGCATGCAAGAGATGATTCCCACTTGATCTTGGTGCCTGATCTTTTTACTGTATTATTGAGTTCATTTGCTAATATATTGTTGAGGAGTTTGCCTCTAGGTATATCAGGGATATTGGCCTGTAATTTTACTTTCTTATAGTGTCCTTGTCTGATTTAGGATCAGGATAATGCTGGCCTCATAAAATAAGCTTAAAAGTATTCCCTTTTCTTCGTCTTTTTAAATATTTGAGAAAGATTGGTATTAATTCCTATTCAAATGATTGAGAGAATTCACCAGTGAAGCTACTTGGCCCTGGACTTTATTTTTGATTACTGCTTCAGTCTCTTTGTGTGTGTGTGCCTGCTAAGTTGCTTCAGTCTTGTCCATCTCTTTGCAATCCTATGGACTGTAGCCCACCAGGTTTCTCTGTCCATGGGATTCTCCAGGCAAGAACACTGGAGTGGGTTGCCATGCCCTCCTCCAGGGAATCTTCCCCACCCAGGAATCAAACCCAGGTCTCCCGCATTGCAAGTGCATTCTTTACCAGCTGACCTACCAGGGAAGCCCTTCAGTCTCTTTACTGGTAATTTATTTGTTCATAAGTCTTTCTGATTCGGTCTTGGTTGATTGTTTTTAGAAATTTATCCATTTCTTTTAGGTTCTCCAAATTTTTAGCCATATACATAATAGTGCTGTGATCTTTTCTATTTCTGTGATATCAGTCATAATTTTACTCATTAATTTCTAATTTTATTTATTTGAGTTCTCTCTTTTTTTTCTTAGTGAGTCTATCTAAAAGTTTGTGCATATTGTTTATCTTTTCAAAAATCAGCTCTGAGTTTTGTTGATTTTTTTCTGTGTCACTTTAGTCTGTATTTTATTTATTTCTGCGTGATCTTTGTTACTTTCTTCTATAACTTTGAGCTTAGTTTGTTTTGCTATTTTAGCTCATTGAGGACATCTTCTTCTGTTTCTCCATTTTCCTTGACTCTCTGTGTTGGTTTCTGTGCATTAGATCAAATAGCCACTTTTCTCGGTCTTGAAGGAGTGGTCTTCTATAGAAGATGAATCTTATCATTCAGCCTAGCCCTAGCTGTTTGTTGTCTCTTAAACTTGTGTGATTGTCCAAGTAGCCTTCTTTGTTCTTAGTGGCTCCCAGTAGTTGAAAGTGTGCCAAGACCTGTCAATGCCTGAAAGTGGGGGTCAGAGGATTTGACTAGTTGGTTTAGCAGTTGGGGATCTGACCACAAGATGGCAGAGCACTTTTGTCAAGGAAGAATACGTGAATGCTTCCTTTTGGTTGACTCTAATAACAAAAGCAGATGCCTGTGTTGAAACGTTAAGAAACCATTGTGCTTTGAAGGAAAGGAAGAGATAACCTGGTAATAGAAGTAGCTGTCTTGGCTAGAGATCGCAGGTCCCAATTTGGAGAACAATGAAGACACCTATGGGACCTTGGATCCTCTTCTTGTGGCTGCAGCTGGACTGTGAGTGCAGAACTTTTGTGAACAGGGTGTTTTAGTAAATATTTATTAGAAGTCTGAGGAGAAGACTGGTCTTTTCTGGATTGCCTGAAATTACTGTAGGGGAAAAAAGCAAACTCTGGAAAATGGTGATAACGATTTTGTCTGGCTTTCTTTTCTTTTTTTGTTACAGATAAGAGTAGAGGAGAAAAAGTGGAGCAGTATCCCTCCTTCCAGAGTGTCCAAGAGGGAGACAACTGTGTTATCAACTGCACTTATACAGACAGTGCCTCCATTTACTTTTTTTGGTACAAACAAGAACCTGGAAAAGGTCTGCAGTTGCTTATACATACTCTTTCAAATGTGGATAAGAAAGAAGGACAAGGACTCATTGTTTTATTGAATAAGAAGAACAAGCATCTCTCCCTGAACATCACAGCTACCAACCCTGGAGACTCAGCCACCTACTTCTGTGCTACAAGAGCACAGTGGTCCCCAGGCACCTGCAGCCTGTACCCAAACCTGAGCTGAAGCCCAATCTTTTTTTTTCTTTGCCACAGAGATTGTCAGATATTTTGCTGTACCACTGCATTTTAAATGTATAGACATTTTATACATCCCTCAAAGAAAGTGAGTTTCAAGATGGCCCCAAAAGTGTTAGAATATTTTGAATGATTGCTCAAGTGTAGTTAGTGGTTTCTTAGTTGGATATTTGGTCTTTAGGATTGATTTTATGAGTACTACTCAGAGTTCTCCCCTTCCAAGGACATCTTGGTGTCAATGTCAAAGATCACTCTTCTTGATGGAAAGATACTTATCTTTTGAGTGTATCATTTATTAACCTTTCCTGATTTTAACATATTAGCTATGTGTTACAGAAAAAAAAAAAAACCAAAATACAAAATAGAAAGTTAAAATGTGATCCTATCATTCAGATAATTCATGGCTAATGTTTAGTATACCTTTTCATTAAAATCTTGTTAAAAATTAGGAGCATGTAGACTGATATTTTGAATTATTTCCACTTAATATTATAATCCTAAACACTTCACATTTGTAAATCTTATAAAACTTAGTTTATTATGATTTCATGGGTAATTTTATGTCACCGTTTTATTTCTTCTTACATCATCCCCTTGCATTTGTGGTAAAAGGCAATATTTCTTCTGATGTTACCCTTTAAATAGTTTTAAAAATGAGGTAGCCATATTTATGGGCTTCCCAGGTGGTGCAGTGTAAAGAATATGCCTGCCAATGCAGGAGATGTAGGCGATGTGGGTTTGATCCCTGGGTTGGAAAGACTCCCTGGAGTAGGAATGGCAACCCACTGCATTTTTCTTGACTGCAAAATTTCCAGGGACAGCGGAGCCTTGTAGGCCATAGTCCATGGGGTCACTAAGAGTTGGACTCAATAGCATCTGAGCACACACACGCAGCTATATTTATGGCAATGGCTACCAAAATAATTTATGCTAATAACTGGTATAAAGACAGTGAAAATTGAAGGAATGGACTAGGAAAAGAAGAATTTGAGTAAAACAGATGAGTTCTAAATTAATGGGCAGAACAGGATTATTTCCCCAATTGTGTTGTATCAATTGTTTAGATCAGAGGTTCTCAGACTTTCTCCTGAAGCATCCCTACAAAGGAGGGAGAATAAACATGATCATTTCCTTCCTGGAATCTGGACAATGAGGCACAGTGGTTCAAAGTAGTCTGCTGTCAGTGCAAACAGTCTCATATTTACTTTAAAAAATTGGAGTGATCATTTTTATTTTACTGTAGCTGAGCACCAAAGAATTGATGCTTTTGAACTGTGGTGTTGGGGAAGACTCTTGAGAGTCCCTTGGGCTGCAAGGAGATCCAACCAGTCCATCTTAAAGGAAATCAGTCCTCAATATTCATTGGAAAGACTGATGCTGAGGCTGAAACTCCAATACTTTGGTCACCTGATGCGAAGAACTGACTCATTTGAAAAGACCCTGATGATGGGAAAGATTGAATGCAGCAGAAGGGGACTACAGAGGATGAGATGGCTGGATGGCATCACTGACTCAATGGACGTGAGTTTGAGTGAACTCCGGGAGTTGGTGATGGACAGGGAGGCCTGGCGTGCTGCAGTCCATGAGGTCGCAAAGAGTCGGACACGACTGAGAGGCTGAACTGAATTGAACTGATGTCCATATTAATTTTAAATGATTTATCAATTTGCCTGTTCTTTCGTTTTTCAGCGATAATAGTACTCCCAGATGCTGCATTGTATGTATCTCAGGTTTTGTCTTGAAGAGAGCAATACTCTAATTTGAGAAGCACAAAATTGAACATTTGGTGGAAAACAAGTGTTGCCAAATCACCAGGTAATCAATAAATATTGATTAACAAACAAATGAAGTACCTTACATGAGGAATTAAGTTCCAGAGATATTACAGTATTTAAGTCACGAAGTTATTGATTAAAAATGCAAATGCATATTAATCGAGAAACTGAATAGGAAAGACTTTCTGAACTTAAAAATGATGGAAGAAATAAAGGGAAAAATAGAAGATTTGATTACTTAAGTATTAAAAGCTAATATATTCTATGAAAAAATCAAAATTATTATGCCCCAATCACACCAGGACTTCCCTGGTGGCTCACCTGGTAACGAATCCATCTGCAATGCGGAAGACCTGGGTTCGACCCCTGGGTTCAATCCTTAGGTTAGGAAGATCCCCTGGAGAAGGGAACAGCTACTCACTCTAATATTCTGGCCTGGAGAATTCCACGGACTGTATAGTCTATGGGGTCGCAAAGAGTCGGACATGACTGGGCAACTTTCACTTCACTTCACTTCAATAACGGTTAACTGTTAATTTGCTTTTGACAGCAGATCAGTAATTTTTATAAATAATTTTTAAATGCATTAAAAGAAAAATATTAATATCCAAGTAAGTAAATGTACAGAAGATATGATGAGGTAATTTACACAGAAAAAGCAACATAGTTCACAAATATGGAAAATGTTTAAACCTACTGGTATTTGTAATAACATAAATTATTTTTGTTCAGTGGCTAAGTCATGTCTGACTCTTTGTGACCCCATGGACTGCAGCATGCCAGACTCTCCGGTCTTTCACTATCTCCCTGAGTTTGCTCAAACTCATCCACTGAGGCGATGTCATCCAGCCATCTCATCCTCTGCTTCCCCCTTCTCCTCCTGCCTTTAATCTTTTCCAGAATCAGGGTCTTTTCTAATGAGTCGGTTCTTCGCCTCAGGTGGCCAAAGTACTGGAGCTTCAGCTTCAGCATCAGTCCTTCCAATGAATATTCAGGGTTGATTTCCTTTAGGATTGACTGGTTTAATCTACTTGCAATTCAAGGGACTCTCAAGAGTCTTCTCCAGCACCATAATTTGAAAGTATCAATTCTTTGGCATTCACCTGTTTTTATGGTCCAACTCTCACATCCATACATGACTACTGGAAAACCATAGCTTTGATTATATGGATCTTTGTTCACAAAGTGATGCTTCTGCTTTTTAATACACTGTCTAATTTTGTCATAGCTTTACTGCTAAGGAGCAAGTGTCTTTTAATTTGATGGCTTCGATCACAGTCCACAGTGATTTTGGAGCCCAAGAAAATAAAATCGGTCAGTGTTTCTACTTCCCCCCTTCTATTTGCCATTAAGTGATATAAATATAAATGGATAACTTTAAAAAGCCTATTAAGGAATTATAGGAATAATTTAATGGCAATTAAAAAAAAGAATTTGGATATGATGCAGTGATATTGACATGCTCTAGTGTGAGAATACATCTCCAAGCAATTTTGGAAACTCTTAAAAAGTATAATTTCTTTTTTACAATTTATTTTTACTTTCTTCTTATTATTTTTAAACTTATTTATTTTTAAACTTATTTTTTTTCTCATAATTTTCTATAGAGAATCTGTCTTCAGGAAAACTTCAATTTATAAAAAAATAATTATTTACAAAGTTATTTATAAAGTTATTTATACCATCCAAAAATTAAAAACCAAAATGTATAATCTTGAAAGGATTAATCAGCCAAATGGAATATTATATAATAGCAAATAAATGATATTTATTAAAAAATCTACAATGATTATTTAAAAGTGATAGTTGGGAAGAATCAAAATACTAACTGTAGTGATTGCTACATAGTAAAAACATGAATAGTGTAGAGGCTGGAAAGTAATACACAAAAACACTGACAATACATATCTTTTCTTGATAGGATAAGTAATGATTCTTACTTTTTAATTCTATTTTCTGTATTTTCAAAATTTGAATCTTGTTTGATATAAAGTAGTTCTAATCCATCACTTTCTGTAAATTCTCTAAAATTCCTTCTAGCTCTGAAGTTTAGTGACCCTGGTTCAGTCACCTCTACTTCACAGTGAGAAGGAAGAAATGGGCTCTTGACTGGTTATACAGTTTGCCTTGTATTCTTTTTCCTCTATCAATAGTTCTTACTGTGTATGAATGTACAAAGCAGTTCATGTACATTAGTCTATCCATTCCTCATAATAACATCCTGATAGTATCCATATTTTATAGGCAAAGAAAATGGTACTTGAAGACATTAAGTAGCTTGCTGAAGCTCAGTCAGAGATTTAATGAAAGAACTGAGTTTCAAAGCCAGATTAGTTTGAGGCTGGAACATAGTCTCTTAAAGATTACTTCATAATGCCTACCACCTTCTTCTCCAAATTCCTCTTGTGGACAAGCAGCCAGATTAAATGTATGGAATTTTCACATTACTCACTTGCTCAAAAGCCTCAGTAGTTATTTACTAATAAATAACCTGCACAATGAATTTAGACATTCAAAATCTGCTTTCTAAGCCTGAACTCTCCTTCTAGGTTTATTTCTCATCATACTCTAAATGATTCTCTTCCTCCTTCCATGCACTTTTCCATCTATATGTCCATCTATCCATCCATCTAGGTACAAGTATGGCTTAAATGTATTTGAGGAAATAACTGTAATTCATCTTGAAAATAGCAAAGTGGAAAAGAAAGAAATACCGATATCTATAATCAGAGGACTGGTGTATTTTTAAGAATTTTATTTATTTATTTTTGGCTGTGCTGGGTCTTCATTGCTGCTTGGGCTTTTCTCTAGTTGCTGCCAGCAGGGACTGCTTTCTGGTTGCACTGTGCAAGCTTTTCCTTGTGGTGGTTTCTCTTGTTGCACAGCAAAGGCTCTAGGGTGCATGGGCTTAGTAGTTGCAGCTCGTGGGCTCTAAAGCACAGGCTCAGTAGTTGTGGTGCATGGGTTTAGTTGCTCTGTGGCATATTCGATCTTCCCAGACTAGGGATTGAACCTGAGTCTCCTACATTGGCAGGTGAATTCTTTACCACTGAGTCATCGGGAAAGGACTGTTGTATTTTTAACTAATTGTATGGAAATACAAAAAAAAAAAAAAAAGACCTCCAGTAGCCAAAGCAATCCTGAGAAAGAAGAATGGAACTGGAGGGATCAACCTGCCTGACTTCAGTCTTTCCTACAAAGCCATAGTCATCAAGACAGTATGGTACTGGCAGGCACAAAGACAGAAATATAGATCAATGGAACAAGATAGAAAGCCCAGAGATAAATCCACATACCTATGGACACCTTATTTTTTTACAAAGGAAGCAAGAATATAAAATGGATAAAAGACAATCTCTTTAACAACTGGTGCTAGGAAAAATTGTCAACCACTTGTAAAAGAATGAAATTAGAACACTTTAACACCATACACAAAAATAAACTCAAAATGGATTAAAGATCTAAATGTAAGACCAGAAACTATTAAACTCCTAGAGGAAAACATAGACAAAACACTCTCCAACATACACCAAAGCAGGTTCTCTATGACCCACCTCCCAGAATATTGGAAATAAAAGCAAAAATAAACAAAAGGGACCTAATTAAAATTCAAAGTTTTTGCATAACAAAGGAAACTATAAGCAAGGTGAAAAGACAGCCTTCAGAAAGGGAGAAAATAATAGCAAACGAAGCAATGGACAAATAATTAATCTCAAAAATATACAAGCAACTCCTGCAGCTCAATTCCCGAAAAATAAATGACCCAATCAAAAAGTGGGCCAAAGAACCAAACAGACATTTCTCCAAAGAAGACATACAGATGGCTAACAAACACATGAAAAGATGTTCAACATCACTCATTATCAGAGAAATGTAAATCAAAACCACAATGAGGTACCATTTCACGCCAGTCAGAATGGCTGCGATCCAAAAGTCTACAAGCAATAAATGCTGGAGAGGGTGTGGAGAAAAGGGAACCCTCTTACACTATTGGTGGGAATGCAAACTAGTACAGCCACTATGGAGAACAGTGTGGGGATTCCTTAAAAAACTGGAAATAGGACTGCCATATGACCCAGCAATTTCACTGCTAGGCATACACACTGAGGAAACCAGAATCAAAAGAGACAGGTGTACTCCAATGTTCATTGTAGCCTTGTTTATAATAGCCAGGTCATGGAAGCAACCTAGATGTCTAGATGACACAGATGTATTGAACAGTCCTTTGGACTCTGTGGGAGAGGGCAGGATGATATGGGAGAATGGCATTGAAACATGTAAATTATCATATGTGAAACGAATCACCAGTCCAGGTTTGATGCATGATACAGGGTGCTCGGGGTGGTGCACTGGGATGACCCAGAGGGATTGTATGGGGAGGGAGGTCGAAGGAGGGTTCAGAATGGGGAACACATGTACACCCATGGCAGATTCATGTCAATGTATGGCAAACCAATGCAATAGTGTAAAGTAATTAGCCTCCAAAAAATAAAAAAAAGCAAAATAAATAAATTAATTTTAAAAAATTTATAGGACCTGTCAGAGAGCATTCTGTATGAACTGAGAAACATCACTGATTTGAATTATCGTTGGATGTTAACCATTTACTTATGCTAGCACAACAAGATTAAGAAGAAAGAAATTTTGAAGTCAAAGCAGTACATTTCCTACCTGTGGGGAGGCAAATGGGGATGAAGAGAGGAGATTCAATCCTTGGAGCTGAGGTTTCCTAGAATTCAGTCATGCATTCTTCTACATTTACATTATCTGGAGCTCATGAAATCCTCTGATAACTGTCATGGGAACAGCAGAACAGTCTGGGCAATGGCATGGAGACCTTGGGAAGCCTTATCATTTGTCCTGTATCAAACTTGAAAGTGAAAAAAGTGAAAGTGAAAACCACTCAGTTGTGTCTGACTCTTTGTTGCCCCATGCACTGTAGCCCACCAGGCTCCTCTGTCCATGGAGATTTTCCAAGCAAAAACAGTGGAGTGGGTTGCCATGTCCTCCTCCAGGGGATCTTTCCAACCCAGGGATCAAACCCAGATTTCTGGCACTGCAGGCAGATTCTTTACTGTCTGAGCCACCAGGGAAGCCAAAGAATACTGGAGTGGGTAGCCTATCCATTCTCCAGGGCATCCTCCTGACCCAGGAATCTAACCAGGGTCTCTTGCACTGCAGACAGATTCTTTACCAGCTGAGCTCTCAGGGAAGCCCAAACCTAATACTAAAAATTCAGTTTGCATTTACTGAGGCTCAACAAACATTGTTCTGGACTTGCTACTTAAAGTGTGATCTGAGGACCAGCAGCACCAACATCACCAGTAAGTTTGTTAGAAACTTAGACTATCCAGTCCTATCCCAGTCCTAATGGAACAGAATTTGCATCTTGGCAAAATCTTTAGGTGTTTTGTATGCATAGTAAATTTGAGAAGCACTGTTCTAGAACACATACTGGAGTGGCTGGCCATTCCTTTCTCCAGGGGATCTTCCCGACCCAGGGACTGAACCTGGGTCTCCTTCTTGCAGGCAGATTCTTTATAGTCTGAGCCACCAGGGAAGCCTTCTCTAGAGCACATTACATTTTGTAAAAACCTGCTGAACACAAGATGGCAGTGTTTCCTATTTTTTTCAGATTCTTTCTCAGATTTGAGAGAAAGTTCACTTTATTTTTTTTTAATTTTATTTTATTTTTAAACTTTACAATATTGTATTAGTTTTGCCAAATATCGAAATGAATCCGCCACAGGTATACCTGTGTTCCCCATCCTGAACCCTCCTCCCTCCTCCCTCCCCATACCCTCCCTCTGGGTCATCCCAGTGCACCAGCCCCAAGCCTCCAGTACTGTGCATCAAACCTGGACTGGCGACTCATTTCATACATGATATTATACGTGTTTCAATGCCATTCTCCCAAATCTCCCCACCCTCTCCCTCTCCCACAGAGTCCATAGGACTGATCTATACATCAGTGTCTCTTTTGCTGTCTCATACACAGGGTTATTGTTACCATCTTTCTAAATTCCATATATATGTGATAGTATACTGTATTGGTGTTTTTCTTTCTGCCTTACTTCACTCTGTATAATAGGCTCCAGTTTCATCCACCTCATTAGAATTTACTCAAATGTATTCTTTTTAATGGCTGAGTAATACTCCATTGTGTTTATGTACCACAGCTTTCTTGTCCATTCATCTGCTGATGGGCATCTAGGTTGCTTCCATGTCCTGGCTATTATAAACAGTGCTGCGATGAACATTGGAGTACACATGTCTCTTTCCCTTCTGGTTTCCTCAGTGTGTATGCCCAGCAGTGGGATTGCTGGATCATAAGGCAGTTCTATTTCCAGTTTTTTAAGGAATCTCCACACTGTTCTCCATAGTGGCTGTACTAGTTTACATTCCCACCAACAGTGTAAGAGAGTTCCCTTTTCTCCACACCCTCTCCAGCATTTATTGCTTGTAGACTTTTGGATCGCAGCCATTCTGACTGGCGTGAAATGGTACCTCATAGTGATTTTGATTTGCATTTCTCTGATAATGAGTGATGTTGAGCATCTTTTCATGTGTTTGTTAGCCATCTGTATGTCTTCTTTGGAGAAATGTCTATTTAGTTCTTTGGCCCATTTTTTGAGTTGATTTAGGTCAATGTGTGTATGTAAAGGACTGAATAGGCTTGTCATGGATTAGTTGGGTAGGAGGTGGAGACTTCCTCCAATAGAAGAAACCAGTAATACTTGCCAAACTAAAGACAGTAGCTCTCTGACTGAGGAGGCTGAGTCCACCTTTCAAGCCACAGTTGGGGAGAAGAATGCTACCGTTCCTGGGAGTTTTTAGTGATTTTGTGGCTTCTAGTGGACTGTGAGTTGGAGGCTTCCTGGTGATGAAGACAAAGAGATCCACAGCCTACAGGATAGAGTGAGGAGGATCAGGATCCACTCTGCTTCATCTTTGGTTATACCTGGGGTTGTGGGAAGAAAATATGGCTCTTAAGAGTGTTAGTGTCAACCTCCTGTATCTGGCTTAGTGTTTCTGTCTAGGGATGAGCAGCCAAAAGATGGAACAGAATCCCTAGCCCCTGGGTTTTCAGGAAGGTGAAAAGGCCATTGTGACCTGTAACTGAACAAATTATTCTCCAGTATCCTGACAGTGGTACCGACAAGATTTGGGAAGAGGCTTGGTAGTCTTGATCCTAATACATGAAAGTGAGTGTGAGAAACAGAAGACTGAGGGTGACCTCTGACACCAGACTCAGACAGAGCTCCTTTTATATCACAGCCTCCCAGCCTGCATTTCAGCCACCTACCTCTGTGTTGTAGCAGACGCTCAGCAGGGCCCTGCCATCCGCCGCCTATACCCAAGCCCTGCCAACCACTCACAGCAAACAGAACTGCTGCCTGTGTAACCCACAAAAACTTAGAAAACAAAATGAGAGTTACTTAAAGGGCCAAAGGGTGTGAGATAGAGCACTGGATTAACCACATATGGGGGGGTCCATTTTATAGTCTCAGCATTGCTGATACTGACTGTGTGAGTTGGGGAAACAGGGAGGACTTTGGTCTCCAGGCCCTGCCAAGTTTTCTCCAGCACAGCTAGTCCACATTCTTTGTAGATGTCTCTGGTGATAGTGCTCTTTCTGGCCCTTCCAGGCCTTTTATCTCACAGGGGAACAAAATTTGCCACCTGAAAATGTATCTTTGGCATGAGGATTAATTCAGGTTAGTTATTCTGAAAGCCCAAAAGACTCCTGAAGAATTTTTCATCTCTCCCTTAATTGCCTAAAATGTAAATAGAGGACCTGTTCCAGGAAGGAAGCCATCACCATAGATAATTATAGTATGAAATAGTGTGTAGACAGGAACCAAGAAAAGTCTATTTGTTAAAGTTCCTCTCTGTGTCCCATTGTCTCTACATGGCCCAGCAAACATTTGTTTATCAAAATGTGTTTTCCATCTGCATGTGAATTGCCATCTGCCCTTTTGAAGTCCCAAATCACCACCCTCAACATCCTCTTCTGTCTTTAGTTGAAGACCATATCTAAGATGATAGTCTCTGCCATTTTACTCGGTTCTCCTAGGTCTCTTCCTTTATTATTTAATTCTTTAAATTTCTTTATTATTTAAATAAAAATCCTTTATTATTTAAATTCTTTAAATAAATTCCTTTATTTAATTCTTTCTTTATTAAACTTCTGTTTGATTTTCTCCTGTTAATTTGTCTCATGTCAGTTTAATTCTTAGACCAGCCAGAAGAACCTGGGAGGATACAGCAAATTTGCTTCATTTCTGATGATCTACATTCTTTGAGGCAGATAAGAAGGAGATTTAAAAGAAAGACTTACTGAGACTTCTGTTTCTTAAAAGCAATTAGTCCAAAGTAAATCTCAAGCCAATGAGATATATATACTTAGGGGTGGCAAGATTTGTTCCCCCATAGGCTTAAATACATGATTTCTCAAGCTTGTATTAGCACTGAATTTCAAACAGTCTAATTTTTCAGAGTACAAAACAAACAAAATATGCCTAAAAATACCTGAGAACTTGAAAAGTTTTTCATTTTGCTTGTGTTGACTAAAAAAGGATGTACAACTTGAGAGTTGTGAGTTAAGTTTTATTTGGTGCAGAATGAGGGCTGCAGCCCATGAGGTAGCATCTCAGATAGCTCTGAGAGACCTCTCCAAAGTGGCAGTGGGGGAAAGTCAATATATAAGGTTTTGGTGAAGGAGGAGTTCAATATCATAAAGCATTCAATTTACAAAAGGTGTTTTGTTAGTCATGAGGATCTGATGTCTCCATGAAGGGTTTAGGGCTTCTCTAGATATGAAGAGATGCAAGGATTGAGATCACAAAATCTGTTCCTAAAAACATCCAACTATCTAAAGACCTGTCCCACCAGAATCCCTGGAGCACAGACTGCCTCACTTCACCCTGAACTCCCTCAGGGATTGTTGAAAGACAACAGCTATATATAGCAGCATGGGGTTCAATCTCCATAGAGGTAGATGGCAAATGACTTTGTTGTTCAGTCGTTGGCAATGCTCTTCATAAGTGCCAGTTTGTAGTTGACACTTGTTTTTAAGCAAGAAATTGATTCTGCCCAGTTTTTTGTGACTAAGGCAGAACAGGATGAGAACTACACAAGGTTAAATGCATTCTCTCTCTTTTAAAATATTTCTCCTAAATATAAAATGTATATTCCTTTAGATGAAAAAATAGTCCAAAAATTTGAGACTTCTAAACTGAACACAAAACAAAAGATGATGATGACAAAGAGATAACGATGATGATATTAACAAATTAAGCCATATTCTGTCATTACTCATTTTGTGAACAGAAGACTGAAACCAATCAAGACCCTGTGAGGCTCCGGGCACAAAAGACTTTCTGAATCCCCTTCCCTGAGTTCCAAAGGGCAGGTTCAGTTCAGTTCAGTTCAGTCGCTGAGTTGTGTCTGACTCTTTGCGACCCCATGAACGCCAGGCCTCCGTGTCCATCACCAACTCCCGGAGTCCATCCAAATCCATGTCCATTGAGTTGCTGATGCCATCCAACCATCTCATCATCTGTCGTCCCCTTCTCCTCCCGCCTTCAATCTTTCCCAGGATCAGGGTCTTTTCAAATGAGTCAGCTCTGCACATCAGGTGGCCAACATGAGCTTCAACATCAGTCCTTCCAATGAACACACAGGACTGGTCTCCTTTAGGATGGACTGGTTGGATCTCCTTGCAGTCCAAGGGACTCTCAAGAGTCTTCTCCAACACCACAGTTCAAAAGCACTTTCTTCGGCACTCAGCTTTCTTCACAGTCCAACTCTCACATCCATACATGACCACTGGAAAAACCATAGCCTTGACTAGACAGACCTTTGTTGGCAAAGTAATGTCTCTGCTTTTCAATATGCTGTCTAGGATGGTCATAACTTTCCTTCCAAGGAGTAAGTGTCTTTTAATTTCATGGCTGCAATCACCAGGAGGAGAAGGGGATGACAGAGGATGAGATGGTTGGATGGCATCACCAACTCGATGGACATGGGTTTGGGCAAACTCAGGGAGTTGGTGATGGACAGGGAGGCCTGGTGTGCTGCGGTTCATAGGGTCGCAAAGAGTCAGACATGGCTGAGAGAGTGAACTGAACTGAACTGAACTGAACTGATGTTATAGTAGTTGGTACACATGTGATGAACAATCAATTTCTTGTACTTCACCTGCTGAACTGATAATAAATCAGATCAGATTAGATCAGATCAGTCACTCAGTCATGTCCTACTCTTTGCGACCCCATGAATCACAGCACGCCAGGCCTCGCTGTCCATCACCAACTCCCAGAGCTCACTAAGACTCACATCCATCAATTCAGTGATGCCATCCAGCCATCTCATCCTCTATCGTCCCCTTCTCCTCTTGGCCCCAATCCCTCCCAGCATCAGAGTCTTTTCCAATGAGTCAACTCTTTTCATGAGGTGGCCAAAGTACTGGAGTTTCAGCTTTAGCATCATTCCTTCCAAAGACATCCCAGGGCTGATCTCCTTCAGAATGGACTAGTTGGACCTCCTTGCAGTCCAAGGGACTCTCAAGAGTCTTCTCCAACACCGCAGTTCAAAAGCATCAATTCTTCGGCACTAAGCTTTCTTCACAGTCCAACTCTCACATCCATACATGACCAATGGCAAAACCATAGCCTTGACTAGACTTTGTTGGCAAAGTAATGTCTCTGCATTTGAATATGCTATCTAGGTTGGTCATAACTTTCCTTCCAAGGAGTAAGCGTCTTTTAATTTCATGGCTGCATTCACCATCTGCAGTGATTTTGAAGCCCCCCAAAATAAAGTCTGACACTGTTTCCACTGCTTCCCCATCTATTTCCCATGAAGGGATGGTACCGGATGCCATGGTCTTCGTTTTCTGAATGTTGAGCTTTAAGCCAACTTTTTCACTCTCCTCTTTCACTTTCATCAAAAGGCTTTTTAGTTCCTCTTCACTTTCTGCCATAAGGGTGGTGTCATCTGCATATCTGAGGTTATTGATATTTCTCCTGGAAACCTTGATTCCAGCTTGTGCTTCTTTCAGTCCAGCATTTCTTATGATGTACTCTGTATAGAAGTTAAATAAACAGGGTGACAATATACAGCCTTGACGAACTCCTTTTCCTATTTGGAACCAGTCTGTTGTTCCATGTCCAGTTCTAACTGTTGCTTCCTGACCTGCATACAAATTTCTCAAGAGGCAGATCAGGTGGTCTGGTATTCCCATCTCTTTCAGAATTTTCCACAGTTTTTTGTGATCCATACAGTCAAAGGCTTTGGCATAGTCAATAAAGCAAAAATAGATGTTTTTCTGGAACTCTCTTGCTTTTTTCATGATCCAGCAGATGTTGGCAATTTGATCTCTGGTTCCTCTGCCTTTTCTAAAACCAGCTTGAATATCAGGAAGTTCACGGTTCACATATTGCTGAAGCCTGGCTTGGAGAATTTTGAGCATTACTTTACTAGCGTGTGAGATGAGTGCAATTGTGCAGTAGTTTGAGCATTCTTTGGCATTGCCTTTCTTTGGGATTGGAATGAAAACTGACCTTTTCCAGTCCTCATAACAAATAGAACATGTTAAAGTCATTTCCACAAGTTCAATGGTAGTTTTTCTCTGGATATTTTGGCAGCACCTGTCACCCAGGTTGTCATGAAAAAGCTGATTAAATGAAAGGCTAGGAAATCAACCTGTGCCTGTGATGAAAAGACTGACTATAATGAGTTTATTTATTTAGTTCAGTTGGTGAAAGATTGGAATACGTGTGGTTTGGGCCCTTGTGAGTTACCTGGGCATATCAGGGACCAGCTGGTAGTGAGACAACGTGTGACTTTGTGAGGGAAGAAAGGGCCATCGGGGCCAAGACTGATTAATAATGTATTAGGCCACAGTAATTCAAGGGTGTCTGATACTGTAATTCATTTCAGTTCTAATATTCCATTTGTTCTTTCCACTTCTTCAGAAGATAGGGGGACAATAAGAGTAGTAAAATTTCTGAGTGAGGGCAAAACTTTATATAACTGTCTCAGAGAAACTGCTTCCTTATATAGATACAATTTGAAATGACACAGGTAGTAAACACCATATCAAGTTCATTTTTAATTATGGTGAGTGCTGTGCTTTATCAAATGATTGCTTCAACCCATGTGAAGAATAAAAATACTGTTACTAGTACATACTCATAACCCATGGAGATGTGAAATTGTTTAAATTTCTTTTGGAAATACTCAAGTATTTCCTTGGTAAAGTATTCTAGTTCATATTCGACTTTCACAAATTTTATGGGATTTTGTGGGTTCCAAGAAATGCGTGAGCTGAAAATGTCCTACAATTTTTTTTAAATGTTGCAGCCAATATTTCCCTGATGCCATATGTCAAGGATTTAGTAAGAGTTCAATGGAGTTCATTTAGCTTCACCAGATTCCTGTCTTGGCTTTGATATATTTTGTCCTCATGGATGAAACAAATCAATCATTCCTAGTCATTCTTTACAAAATCAGGGTCTGGCATTCTGAACATAGATGGAACTTTTGAGCCTTTCTGTGGATTTGCCTTTATGTTTTAGAAGAGGTTCTTGCATAAGGACTTTACTCAGAAATTTATGTTTAATGTGATAATCTGCTTGATCATTTTTACCCCATACTCTGCAGAGTCTTTCATGCTGAGAGACTTTGTCTTTATGACAAAATTTCTTTGAGTAGCATGATGACATCAAATAATTCATGTATTTAGTGTTCATTTTAATTGGAGTACATAAGACATATGCCAAAACTAAGAAACGTCAGAGAGTTAGGAAATCTCATCTCCATTGTATTTGGAAGCTATGAATGGCATTCAAAACCTACCAACTAACACTGAATATAATTTTTTTTGTAAATTGACTTGCCCAAGAGTGATGCACAAGTTCAGCTACTTGAATTAATTATACTTCCCCTAAGGATTGAGTTTTATAAAGGGGTCTGGAGTAATAATGCATAAACAGCCTGGTATTGTCCCTTTCAGTTTTTAAGGTTAAATACTTATTAATGAAGAATTTTTTATGAGAATGTCCGAAAGATCTGTTCTGGACACGCACACTTCTTGAATGACAGGAGTGCAATCATGAGTGTCCTTTTATTTAGAAATATATTACAGTTGAGTAATGGGAGAAGAAATTAATAATATTTCATATTTATTCAGCCAACTGACATGAAAGTGTTGGGTGTTTTCAGAGAGTTATAGTGTATAACTCAGAGAGTAGAGCGGTTTGTACTGCAAGTGGTACCATCAGATTTAATGAAGCTGCTAGAGCAAGATTTGATAACACTTCAACCAATTTATCTGAGGCTGCTGTTATTTTGTGACAAGGCTGATAAACTTTGGATACTGTATCAAGACGTAGAATAATAAGCCAGGGGTCTTTGTTATTTGCCATGATGTTGAATAATATTCCTAGAGCATGACCTTACTTTTAACATACATATGCAGAGAAAAAGTTTCATTACTGTCAATAATATTGCAATTATAGTCCCATGTAGGTATATGGGGTCACCTAGAGAAGTAAATGGCAACCCACTCCAGTACTCTTGCTGGGAAACTCCCATGGATGGAGGAGCCTGGTAGGCTACAGTCCATGGGGTCGCTCAGAGTCGGACACGACTAATACGACTTCACTTTCACTTTTCACTTTTATGCATTGGAGAAGGAAATGGCACTCCAGTATTCTTGCCTGGAGAGTCCCATGGGCAGAGGAGCCTTGCAGGCTACAGTCCATGTGGTTGCAAGAGTTGGACAAGACTTAGAGACTAAACCAACCAACCAAGGAAACAGTGCATTTCAAAAAGTAGTGATTCCTCAAAGATTGTTTATTTATCATTTTTGTTTAATTGGACAGATATTTTGTGATGTAATAAATCTCAGTTGACTGCTCTACATATTAGAGTACAGTGTTGAAAAGTAAAGAATCACTCAGTAATTACTTGGTTTTTTATTACTTCTTCTAAGTTCAACCCCAAACGCTTTTCTGGTATTTGATGAATTATGACTAGCTCACACGGAATACATGACGATGTAAAGGACTGTTTTAACACGCTCAAGGAAATTGGTATCTTTTCAGTTACAGACATACCCTAGGGATGTTCTGTTAAAGAACTTGTCAGGTAGAGGCCTAACAACAAAACAGACCTAAGAGGTTAGAGCAACTTGTTCAGATTTCCAAGTGCCATCTGAAGACGGGTATAGTGTTAGTGTTAGTCGCTCAGTTGTGCCCAACTCTTTGTGACCCCATGGACTGCAGCCCACCAGGCTCCTCTGTCCGTGAGATTTTCCAGACAAGGATTCTGGAATGGGTTGCCATTTCCTTTTCCAAGGAAATGGGTTGGGATCTTCCCCATGGATTGAACCCGGGTCTCCTGCACTGCAAGGGGATTTTTACCGACTGAGCTACAAGGGAAGCCCCGAAGACTGGTATATGTCTCAAAAATAAAGCTGGGGATGAGAACATGTTTGGGAGACTAGGTTATACACATCCCATTCCTCTCTCTGTCCACGAGAGGGTGCAGCTTCCTGACACCAACACATTTCCTGTGTGAAATGCAGGCTTCGATTTGTCACTTCATTGTGATTTCAACCTTTCTTCCTCTTAAAAGTCAAGAACTTTATTCAGGTGACACTCCAGAGATGACCTCTTCTCCAGGCTTAGTGACTGTGATACTGTTAATGCTGGGTAAGTAAAATGCCTCTTAAAACATGGATTCTTCCTTCTATTATGTCAGCAAAATCTTTAACCATAATTTTATCCTAGAAAAATATGCCCAAGGTGACACAGAATTTTTTTTTTTATAATTTTCCCAGGACAAACCCATGGAAACTCAGTGACCCAGATGGATGGCCAAGTGAGTCATTCAGAAGGGACTTCCGTGACTATAAACTGCACTTATTCAACCTCTGGGTACCCTAATCTTTTCTGGTATGTCCAATATCCTGGAGAAGGTCCACAGCTCCTCCTGAAAGCCATGAAGGCCAACGACAAGGGAACCAACAAAGGTTTTGAAGCCACATATAATACAGAAACTACCTCCTTCCACTTGGAGAAAGCCTCAGTCCAAGAGTCAGACTCAGCTGTGTACTACTGTGCCCTGAGTGACACAGTGATGGAAACAGCAGGGGGAGCTGAGCACAAACTCTGAGCAGCAATGGGCCCTGGCTGCTGTGTGTCTCTGATGCCCTCTGGTCCCAGCAGAGTTTATGGTGGTTTGTCACTCAGTCTCTGGTTGATACAAAAATCATACCAATGTCTAGAACATAAGAACAAGAAGTAAACATTTCCCTTGTGTAAGTACTCAGTCACTTCAGTTATGTCCGGCTCTTTGGGACCCCATGGACTGTAGCCCTCCAGGCTCCTCTGTCCATGGAACTTTTCAGGCAAGAATACTGGAGTGGGTTGCCATGCCCTCCTCCAGGGGATCTTCCTGACCCAGAGATCTAGCCTGGGTCTGCTGCATTGCAGGCAGATTCTTTACCACTGCATCACTGGGGAACTTTCCCTTTACACAACATCTTATTAGTGAAGCTAAAAACTGTCTGACACCAATGGTTCCTTATCAAAGACCAAAGTAATTTCAAGGTTAAACCACATAAACAATGCAATAGTCCCTTGCTCATCCTTGCAGTCAAAATCCATGCCCTGCAGGTTGTTCCAGGCCAACTTGATGGGTTTTGCTTTACTGAGTTTTATTATACTTTCAGTATACAATATACTTTATACTGTATACAATATACTGAGCCAGAATGCAGCAGAGGTGTCATTTGCACAGTGTCTTCCTGACAGAGCATGCAGGAGAAGTAATAGGAGAGCTGCTGCTGCTGCTGCTGCTGCCAGGTCACTTCAGTCGTGTCCAACTCTGTGCGACCCCATAGACGGCAGCCCACCAGGCTTCCCCGTCCCTGGGATTCTCCAGGCAAGAACACTGGAGTGGGTTGCCATTGCCTTCTCCAATGCCTGAAAGTGAAAAGTGAAAGTGAAGCCGCTCAGTCATGTCTGACTCTTAGCGACCCCATGGACTGCAGCTTACCAGGCTCCTCGGTCCATGGGATTTTCCAGGCAAGAGTCCTGGAGTGGGTTGCCATTGCCTTCTCCAAATAGGAGAGCTACAGCCTCCAAAAACCATGACCTTTTAAAAACTTTTAATTTTAAACTGAAGAATAGTTGATATACAATGTTGTGTTAGTGTCAGGTGTACAGCAAAGTAATTGTTATGTACGTGAGTATAATATGTATACACATAGTATATGTATTCTTTTTCAGATTTTCCCTTATAGATTTTTGCAAAATATTGAGTATTTTGTAACAATCTTGAAATTGTGAGAGATAAGGAAGTGAGAGAAGATGGTGTATTGAAAAAATAATAGAGCAATCAATCTCTGTATTGCACTGCAAATATACTGCTGGTCTTTTCAAATATTGGTGCAATCCTATTTAATTAACATCTGTTTATTGGCACACTAGAGTACATTTGTTGTTTGGGAGAAAGTTTTAAGCACAGAAGTGAACAACATATGTTTTCTGGTTCTGCAGTGACTATTATGGTAAGAATGATTAAAAATGTTATTGACCTTGAAATGCCTGATTCTTCTAAAATATTTTTCTGTGCTTCATCCTTCCACCTTCATTAAATTTTTGTTCTACTTTTTCCAAAGGCTGAATTTGTAGGCTTTATGAATGAGCTGTAGTCATAACATTAATATATTTTTGTTATGCACTGTTGGTTTAAATCTAGTATATATTAGTTATGATTGTTGGTTTAAATCTAGCTAATTTTTTATTAGATTGGTTTAAACGCAAATTTTATTTTTGAAGTTCTATAAATAAAATGCATGTCAAAGTATACTTTAAACAATACAAAATGTTGTGCAATAAAATGTTTTCTCTGAAATTTGTATGAACATAGTAGATTAATAATACACATTTATCTCTAAGATAGTAAAGAAATCAGAAAGGGTATAAACCTGCAATCACAAAAAGAATAGATAAGGAGATCACAGCACATAGTGATGTCAAAAATATTTCAGAAGGTGAGAAGTGTAAGGAAGAATTAAAGCTTGTGTTACAGACTAGACAAAGAAGAAACCTAGGTTTAGTGCAAGAGGTGTCACAATGTGTGCTATGGAAGAGTTTAAAAAAGAAGGGCCAGTTATCTTTGAATAGTTGAGAAAGATGGTGTTGCTCTTGCGAGTGCCTGTGTATGTATGGGTTGAAGGTTTGTGGTGGGCACTAAAATAGGAGGCCTGAGTGAGATTACTTATAAGTAAAGAACACCAGTGCTCTCCACAATTCTTTATAGTAGTGTTAGTTGCTCAGTCATGTCTGACTCTTTGCGGCCCCATGGACTGTAGCCTGCCAGGTTCCTCTGTTCATGGGATTTTTCCAGGCAAGAATATTGGAGTGGGTTGCCATTCTCTTCTCCCAGGGATCTTCCTAACCCGGGGATCAAACCCGGGTCTCCCACATTGCAGGCGGATTCTATACTGTTTGAGCCTCCAGGGAATTTATAACAAGCAATAATTGCTTTCTAAATCCAGAAGAAAAGTGGAAATTAGTCTTTGATGAATTAAGAATGTCACATAAAAAATTGTTCCAAACTTTGTGTATTACCTGGGCTTCCCTGGTGGCTCAGATGGTAAATAACCTGCCTGCAATGCAAGAAGTTTAACACACATAAAACCTGCATATTTTAATAAATATACATATTTATATATTGAGTAGATATTCTTCACCATAGCTGTGTAAAATTTTAAAGGTATGAGATATGGAACAGAGGTTAATTTATTCTTTGTAATCCACAGGGCCAGAGAATCCAAATCACACGAGAGGGGCTTCTACCTCTGGAAATGAGGTAGTCTTGGTTGCCCAGGGACCGTTTCTTATGACAGGTTCTTTAGGGTCAATCTTCTATTTGCACTATTTCTCTAGAAGACACAGGCAATATTGAGACTTTCTTGGATTTATTCTCACAGAGGTAACCAGAAAGTTCTAAGTAATCAAAGTGGTTTTGGCAGAGGAAGATAATTCTGGAAGCTCACAGAAGTTAAGGGGAAATGTCTTGGGGAAAGAATATTTTATTGGGGAAATGTCAATGTCATTGTCTTGGGGAAACAACATTGTAGTGGAGATTGGAAGAAAAATAATAGAATATAGACTCCGAGCCAGCGATGGCCAAGGCAGCAGAAGCATGCCAGTAGAATTGACTCATACTCATACTCTGGAGGAAATTCCACTAAGGCTGAGTCACTCACTGATTTTAAGATATGTGTGAGTTTGAGGTGTCTAATATAATGATTTGATATATGTATATATTTTGAAATGATAACACTACTAAGGTTAGTGAACACATCTTTCACTGCACATAATTACCAGGGTTTTTGTCTTGTTGTTATTATGGTGAGTTATTTAAGGTCTGCACTCCGAGTAACTTTCAAATGAAAAGTACAGTATTGTTAACTACAGTCACAGTTAACAGGCAAGACCGGCTTAGAGGAACACAATCTAAGATAATAGGCATTTGGAATATCAAATGATCTTTTTTCTCTTATACTTTTCTTCGGCTTACATGTTCCTTTTAGAAAGATTTTCTCCCCATAGTAGACAAAAGAGCATGGTATACAGGCTGAAAAGGAAAGTTTTGTATTTTTATGTTTAATAGTGAATCATGGTACTTTTCTAATTTCAAAACTAGTATCAGGCCCATCATTGGATAAAGAGCAACAGCATCTACCTCCTTCTAACTTACTAAAAATGACTCAGTTGTGTGCAGAGGTGTAAATCTTAATCTCTAAATTCTTACTGTGCATTTAAATTTTCAATCTAAGATGTAATTTGTTTGATCTTTGCTGTTTTTATGCCTCAGAGTCCCTCATAGGCACAGGTATGAGAAAGACATTTAACCAGAGAGTTCAGTAGGTAGAGATGTGACCACCAGATGGTGGTGCACCTCTGCTGATCAGCACATGTGGAGGGTTCATTGAGTGGGTTCTGAATGGATAGGTAGGCTTGGGGCAAAAGCAGAGCCTTTTTCTTATTGGCTGGGTAGACAATGAAAGAAACCACTCGAGAAAAGAAGGGATCACTTGGTAACAGAAGCAGCTCTCCTGGCCGGAGACTGCAGGTCCACAATTGATTCTAAATAGGAGAAACAATGAAGATACCCATTGGAGCTTTAATCACATTCTTGTGGCTGCAGCTGGACTGTGAGTTGAGGGTTTAAGGGAAATAGAGTGTATTAGTAGATATTCTTTAGATGCCAAGACTGGCTTTATTCAGATTTCTTCTAGTTATTGTAGAAAAGGGAAAGTAAACTCTAGAGCTAAATAATCTAACAACTTTTCTCTGACTTCTACTTTCTCCATAGGTGTCAGCCTTGGAAACAAGGTGGAGCAGAGTCCTACCCTGAGTGTCCAGGAGGGAAACAGCACTTTTATCACCTGTACTTATACAGATGGTAACTCAAACTACTTCCCTTGGTATAAGCAAGAACCTGGAAAAGGTCCCCAGCTCCTTATAGGTATTTATTCAAATAAGGGCAAAGAGGAAGACCAGAGACTGACTGTTTTATTGAATAAGACAGCCAAACGTCTCTCCCTGCACATCGCAAACACTGAAGCTGGAGACTCAGCTGTCTATTTCTGTGCAGCAAGTACACAGTGCTTCCCAGGCATCTTCTGTCTGTATTCAAACCTGTGACTGGGGCAGCCCCCTTCCTTTGGTGCAACCTTCAAATATGACAAATGTTATATTTTTTGTCTGCAGGTGGAAACTGATGTGCTAGTCATAAAAAACATGTGAAAGAAAGTGATAGTCACTCAGTCGTGTCCAACTCTTTGCTACACTATGGACTATACAGTCCATGGAATTCTCCAGGCCAGAATACTGGAATGGGTAGCCTTTCCCTTCTCCAGGGGATCTTCCCAATGCAGGGATCAAACCCAGGTCTCCCACATTGCAGGCAGATTCTTTACCAGCTGAGCCACAGGGGAAGCCCAAGAATACTGGAATGGGTAGCCTATCCCTTCTCCAGGGGATCTTCCAGACCTAGGAATCGAACCAGGATCTCCAGCATTGCAGGCAATTCTTTACCAACTGAGTTATCAGGGAAGCCATAAAAAGCATTGGATAAGGATATTAGGCTCAAGGGTAGCTAGAGAGGGTTAGAACATGTTGTTGGATACCTGTTGCTTACTGAATTCTTGAAGAGAGTTAGTAATTTACTGATTTATTTTTAAATTATAAGACCAAATTTACATTTTGCCATTCAGACTCCTCTTCTATAAATACTCCCCCTGTTATCCATATCACAATCCTTATTATGAATAGATTTTAAAAATATTGTGCTTTGAAAACAGCATATTTTTCTGATTATACAAATTACATGCCAAATATAAGAAAATGCTTTATATAATTAATATGATATTGACAATTCTATGATCACACAATGTTGCTAATATTCAGTTTACTCTTTTTATAAATTCCTATCTTAATTAGTATCTTTTCCCACTTAATATTAAATATTGAACTGAGCATTCCCCATTTCATTATCTTGTTCCCAAACATCAGCTTTGAAATAGCTCTATGAGAAATATTAATAAATTACAATTTTACATTGTTTGACATCCCCTTTATGTGCATTGACCACTTCCTTATTGAGAAAATGTGATATGTGTTTTCCTTTCAGATCAGATCAGATCAGTTGCTCAATCGTGTCCGACTCTTTGCGACTCCATGAATCGCAGCACGCCAGGCCTCCCTGTCATAGTATATATTTTTTGTGTATTTGAGGAAAAGTAAGATAGAAAGTGATTTGAAAATGTCACATTCAAATGACTGCAAATCAAATGGTGTATTTACTTTCTCCTGTCTCTGGACAATTTACTGCAAACTTCATGGCCTTCTCTTGATCCTAGGAGGCCAGTCTGGGTGTTGATAGCCTCCATTTTTCTTCCTTTCCTTAGGGGGATGCTGGCTGCTTACACCTGTCTTGTTTCTTCCAGGCCAGCAGAGTGGGGCTGCCTTCTGCACATGCTCACTAGGCATCTGCAAAGCCTCACTCTGGCTGTTCTTTGTGCCCTGGGAGCAGTGACAGGGTGGGGTGGTGTTTGAGTCAGACGTTGTGTGATGGCTGGTATCCCTGGGCCACTTTTGATGATTGGCAGGCAAGGCATCCCCAGCGACTGGTGGGCAGTCCTGATGGAGCCAGCACCTTGGTCATAGGAAACGTGTCCATTTTAATGTCCTCCTGGAGACCTGGCTGCTGTTCCCAGGTGCTCCCCACTCCCCAGCTGAGCAGCACACCAAGGTATTCTGGGTGAGGTGAGAAAGGGGCGAGTCTTTTCTGTAGGTTCTCCCAAAGCTGGAGAGTAGATGCTCACTCACAGGCCCTCACTTTCCTCTGTGGAGAAATCGCAGGTCAAGAATGTTTCCCCTGGAGCCCAACTGTGTGCTTTGAGGGGAGGAGTGATGAAGGTAATGTGAAATTGTTCCCCTAACCCTCTTCAGTGTGTCTGATGTCAGACGGTGTGCTGGAACTTCTCTGCTGGATTTCTGAACTTCTCAAAGCTCCCTTGGAGTATGACTGTGAAAATTGATGTTTTTGGCAGGGTGAAAAGATGGTAGAAGGTTCTTATTTTGCTATTTTGAGTTCAGTATTTTAAATCTTAATTCCTAAGTAATTACATAGAAAATTTGACTATTTTTTATTTATATTTCTGTTTATTTTGAATTTTAATCCATTGTAGAGATCATGTAGCCATCACAAGATAATGGCACGGAAGTTTCACTGCTCCCCAAAACTCCCTTGTGCTCTCCTTTTGTAACGACAAACTCCCCATTCCTGTGCTGTGCTGTGCTTAGTCACTCGGTTGTGTCTGACTCTTCTCAACCCCACAGGCTGTAGCCCCCCCAGTCTCCTCTGTCCACGGGGATTTTCCAGGCAAGAATATTGGAGTGGGTTGTCATGTGCTTCTAAAGGGGATCTTTCCACCTAGGGATCAAACTCAGATTTCCCACATTGCAGGCAGATTATTGACTGAACTACCAGGGAAGCCCATCAATACTGGAGTGGGTAGCCTATTCCCTCTCCAGGGCACCTTCCCAACCCAGGAATTGAACTGGGGTCTCCTGCATTGCAGGCAGATTCTTTAGCAGCTGAGCTACCAGGGAAGCACCCCCCGCCCATACCTAACTCATTTCAAAAATTAAAAAAATATATAAATTCAGAGTTTGATATGAGACTGTCCAAAGAATTGTTCTGGGTATGGATGTATTTTAAGTAACAGAATACAGTCATGAGATCCTTTAATTGAGAAGTTTAAAAGACTTAAATAATGTGAAGAGAAATTAATGATATTTCATATTTAAGCAACCAGTTGTTAGAAAAAAGTTGGGTGTTTTTAACTTAGAGAACAATTCCTACTGTATGTGGTTCCATTAAACTTAATAGAGATTCCACTGCAAAATCTAAAGATGCTTCAAACAATTTCACTGAGGCTGTCATTACTGAGACAGGCAGATGTGAAGTGAACAGTGAAGTGAAAGTCACTCAGTCATGTCTGACTCTTTGTGACCCCATGGACTATACTGTCCATGGATTTCTCCAGGCTAGAATACCGGAGTGGGTAACCTTTCCCTTCTCCAGGGGATCTTCCCAACCCAGAGATCGAACCCAGGTCTTCTGCATTGCAGGAAGATTCTTTACCAGCTGAGCCACAGGGGAAGCCCAAGAATACTACAGTGGGTAGCCTATCCCTTCTCCAGTGGAACTTCCTGACCCAGGAATTGAACCGGGGTTTCCTGCACTGCAGGTGGATTCTTTACCAACTGAGCTATGGGGGGAAGATAAGTTTTGGCTAATTTATCAAGAAATAGGCTGTGACAGACAGTGGGTCTTTGTTGTTTGCCATGGTGTGGAGTCATATCCCTAGGCATGGATTTCCTGTTATATTCGTACACAAAGATTTATTACAGACAGGAAGTGGTTAGGGATGTGGTGGCACAGGTGTAGGGTTGGGGGTGCAATCAGTGGTGATCTTAGGGTTAGCTATCTTATGGAGGTGTATGAGATCAGCTGCTATGTACTTCCTTTAGAGCTGGGCATACAGGATATATAACAGTTTGGTATGGCTCATTTATTATCCCAGTTGAGTTAATTGGATGAATATAAATTCAAAGGCTTGATAACCTAATGACAAAACTAAGATATCTAATCTGGCTTTCATGAACAGAGCTGGACTGTCAAAATTAGTAGAGAATAAAAGGGGGTTTCTGTGACGGGAGTCAATCTCTGCAACCTCAGCCTAAACTCTTTAGAAAAGAATGGTTCGATTTTCCTGCTCTGGCCCGAAGATGGGCAACTGAAAATGTTGATAGTGAGGAGAAGCTTTATTGTAACAATAGGCAGAATAGAAGAGCTAAAGTGCTTTGCCGTCTTTCCATAAAGTGATTTATTTCTACCTTAGGTGGAAGAACTGAACACAGAAGTGAGGCTGCATGGTTAGTATGTCTTATATTATTTCCATAATACATTATAGACCATATTTTTAAATAAGAGTTACTCACTGATTTCTTTCACAGAAGCAATGATCCAACATAGCATTGTGTGTGTGTGTGTGTTGTCGGGGGGCGGGGGCGGAGTCTTCTTTGCAATATCAAATTTAACTTGTGTTTATTTTAAGATGTAATTGCTATCAGTCAAAGAACTGGTTAATACAAAAGGAAGTTTGGGGTGAGTAGGACTCTCATCTGGTTCATAGAGAAGTTGATGTAACCCACATCAACTTGCTACTCAACTAACTACATCAACTTGCTACTCAACTTGCTACGTCAACTCACCCCTGTTTCCTGTTGTGGGGCAGCAGCAGCACATACCCAGCAATTCTTCCCTCACCCTGCCAGGTTCACCTCACCTTGAAAAGCCTTGACACTGAAGAAGATATTTTCCATCAGTGGAAGAGCTGAAACATGCTTCTCTCCAGCCTTCTGAAGGTGGTCGTGGCTTCACTGTGTTTAGGTAAGGATGGTCCTGATGGGATTGTGCCTCCTCTGTGACCTCTGGACCAAAGGAACAGGCAGTCTTAAGGGTACCCTGGGAAGGAAGCCTAGCTGAGTGTAAAGTAGAATTTCTTTATTCTGCATCACTTATTCCTAAATCTCTATTGTTTTTGTTCAGTAGCTAAGCTGTGTCTGACTCTTTATAACCTCATGGACTGCAGAATGCCAGACTCCCCTGTTCCTTGCTATCTCCTGGAGTTTGCTCAAATTCACATCCATTGAGTCAGTGATACTCTCTAATCATCTCATCTTCTGCTGCATCCTTCTTCTTTTGTCTTCTATCTTTCCTAGCATCAGGGTCTTTTCCAATGTGTCTGCTCTTTGCCTCAGGCGGCCAAAGTATTGGAGCTTCAGCTTCAGCATCAGTCCTTTCAATGAATATTCAGGGTTGATTTCCTTTAGGATTGACTAGTTTGAGCTCCTTGCAGTCCCACAGACTCTCAAGAGTCTTCTCTAACACCGCAATTTGAAAGCATCAATTCTTCAGCACTCAGCCTACTTTCTGGTCCAACTCTGACATCCATACATGACTACTGGAAAACCCATAGATTTGACTATACAGATCTTTGTTGGAAAAGTAATGTCTCTGCTTTTTTAATACACTGTCTAGCTTTTCCATAGCTTTCCTTCCAAGGAGCAAGTGTTTTTTAATTTCATGGCTACAGTCTACTTCTATCTATTTTTTTCCTCTAGGATCCAGTATTGCCCAGAAAGTAACTCAAGACCAACCACCAATGTCAGTGCAGGAGAAAGAAACTGTGACCCTGAATTGCACATATGACACCAGTGGTACAACTTATAGTCCATTCTGGTACAAGCAACACAGCAGTGGGATGTTGACCTTCCTCATTCCCCAGGACTCTTATAACAAGCCAAATGCCACAGAAGGTCGCTACTCATTGAATTTCCAGAAGGCAAGCAAATTCATCACACTTACCATCTCAGCTTCACAACTGGGGGACTCTGCAGTGTATTTCTGTACAGTGAGTGAGCCCACAGTGAGAGGCATGGAGGAGGGACCTGTACCAAAACCCAGAGTTCTAATTGATACAACCACCTGCTGTAGGGACCAGGGTAGGGAATTGCTTTCACAGACAGGAAGGGGTTAGTACTGTGGCAGCACAGGTGTAGGTTTACAGGGGAAACATTCATTATAAGAAAGTATTTCTCTAGGTTCATAGACCATGTCTAGAGCTATCACTCATCAAAAACTTTCTTATCCCTGAAAATTTGGATTTAAATTTCTTGTCGAAGACAAATATAACCACCAAAATCTTTATCATTTGGTGATTAAATTAAACTAGAAGAATGGACTAAGGAAATTCAGAAATGTCTGAATTAAAAATCAGTTAAAAATATGTGTTAATTATTGGTCTTTCAGATCAGTTCAGTTCAGTTCAGTTGCTAACCTGAGTCTGACTCTTTGCGACCCCATGGACTGCAACACACCAGGACTCCCTGCCTATCACCAACTCCTGGGGTCTACTCAAACTCATGTCCATTGAGTCGGTGATGCCATCCAGCCATCTCATCCTCTGTTGTCCCCTTCTTCTCCCACCTTCAGTCTTTTCCAGAATCAAGGTTTTTTCCAATGAGTTAGTTCTTCGCATCAGGTGGCCAAAGTATTGGAGTTTCAGCCTCAGTATCAGTCCTTCCAATGAATATTCAGGACTGATTTCCTTTAGGATGGACTGGTTGGATCTCCTTGCAGTCCAAGGGACTCTCAAGAGTCTTCTCCAACACCACAGTTCAAAAACATCAATTCTTTGGCACTCAGCTTTCTTTATAGTCTAACTCTCACATCCATAATGACCACTGGAAAAACCATAGCCTTGACTAGATGGACCTATGTTGGCAGAGCAATGTCTCTCTCTCTTTTTAATTTATTTATTTTTAATTGAAGGATAATTGCTTTACAGTACTGTGTTGGTTTCTACCAAACATCAACATGAATCAGTCATAGATTTACCCATGTCCCCACCCACTTGAACATCCCTCCACCTCTCTCCACATCCCATATTTCTTTCTTTCTTTCTTCTTCTTTTTTTTTTTTTTACTTTACAATATTGTATTGGTTTTGCCATACATCAACATGAATCCACCATGGGTGTACATGTGTTCCCAATCCTGAACCCCCCTCCCACCTCCCTCCCCATACCATCCCTCTGGGTCATCCCAGTGCACCAGTCCCAAGCATCCTGTATCCTGCATTGAACCTGGACTGGTGATTCATTTTTTATATGATATTATACATGTTGATGCCATTCTCCCAAATCATCCCACCCTCGCCCTCTCCCACAGTGTCCAAAACTCTTCTATATATCTGTGTCTCTTTTGCTGTCTTGTATACAGGGTTATTGTTACCATCTTTCTAAATTCCATATATATGTGGTAGTACACTATATTGATGTTTTTCTCTCTGGCTTGTTGCTAAGTCGCTTCAGTCATGTCCGACTCTGTGCCACCCCATAAACAGCACCCCACCAGGCACCCCCATCCCTGGGATTGTCCAGGCAAGAACACTGGAGTGGGTTGCCATTTCCTTCTCCAATGCAAAAAAGTGAAGTCGCTTTTTTGCATTGGAGAAATGCAATGAAAAAAAGTGAAAGCGAAGTCACTCTGTCGTGCCCGACTCTTAGCAACCCCATGGACTGCAGCCTACCAGGCTCTTCCATCCATGGGATTTTCCAGGCAAGAGCACTGGAGTGGGTTGCCATTGCCTTCTCCGTCTCTCTGGCTTACTTCACTCTGTATTATCGGCTCCAGGTTCATCCACCTCATTAGAACTGATTCAAATATATTCTTTTTAATGGTTGAGTAATACTCCATTGTGTTTGTGTACCACAGCTTTCTTATCCATTCATCTGCTGATGGGCATCTAGGTTACTTCCATGCCCTGGCTATTATAAACAGTGCTGCGATGAACATTGGGGTACACGTGTCTCTTTCAATTCTGGTTTCCTCAGTGTGTATGCCCAGCAATGGATTGCTGGGTCATAAGGCAGTTCTATTTCCAGTTTTTTAAGGAATCTCCACACTGTTCTAAATAGTGGCTGTACTAATTTGCATTCCCACCAACAGTGTAAGAGGGTTCCATTTCCTCTACATCCTCTCCAGCATTTATTGCTTGTAGACTTTTGGATAGCAGCCATTCTGACTGGCATGAGAAGGTACCTCATTGTGGTTTTGATTTGCATTTCTCTGATAATTAGTGATGTTGAGCATCTCTTCACGTGTTTGTTAGCCATCTGTATGTCTTCTTTGGAGAAATGTCTATTTTTTCTTTGGCCCATTTTTTATTGGGTCATTTATTTTTCTGGGATTGAGCTACAGGAGTTGCTTGTATATTTTTGAGATTAGTTCTTTGCCAGTTGCTTCATTTACTATTATTTTCTCAAATTCTGAAGGCTGTCTTTTCACCTTGCTTATAGTTTCCTTTCTTGTGCGGAAGCTTTTGATTTTAATTAGGTCCCATTTGTTTATTTTTGCTTTTATTTCCAACATTCTGGGAAGTGGGTCATAGAGGATCCTGCTGTGATTTATGTCGGAGAGTGTTTTGCCTATGTTCTCCTCTAAGAGTTTTATATTTTCTGGTCTTACATTTAGATCTATAATTCATTTTGAGTTTATTTTTGTGTATGGTGTTAGAAAGTGTTCTAGTTTCATTCTTTTACAAGTGGCTGACCAGTTTTCCCAGCACCTCTTGTTAAAGAGACTGTCTTTAATCCATTGTATATTCTTGCCTCCTTTGTCAAAGATAAGGGGTCCATAGGTGCGTGGGTTTATCTCTGGGCTTTCTATTTTGTTCCATTGATCTATATTTCTGTCTTTGTGCCAGTACCATACTCTCTTGATGACTGTGGCTTTGTAGTAGAGCCTGAAGTCAGGCAGGTTGATTCCTCCAGTTCCATTCTTCTTTCTCAAGATTGCTTTGGCTATTCGAGGTTTTTTGAATTTCCATACAAATTGTGAAATTATTTGTTCTAGCTCTGTGAAAAATACCTTTGGTAGCTTGATAGGGATTGCATTGGATCTATAAATTGCTTTGGGTAGTATACTCATTTTCACTATATTGATTCTTCTGATCCATTAACATGGTGTATGTCTCCATCTATTAGTGTCCTCTTTGATTTCTTTCACCAGTGTTTTATAGTTTTCTATATATAAGTCTTTAGTTTCTTTAGGTAGATATATTCCTAAGTATTTTATTCTTTTCATTGCCATGGTGAATGGAATTGTTTCCTTAATTTCTCTTTCTATTTTCTCATTATTAGTGTATAGGAATACAAGGGATTTCTGTGTGTTAATTTTATATCCTGCAACTTTACTATATTCACTGATTAGCTCTAGTAATTTTCTGGTGGAGTCTTTAGGGTTTTCTATGTAGAGGATCATGTCATCTGCAAACAGTAGGAGTTTTACTTCTTCTTTCCCAATTTGGATTCCTTTTATTTATTTTTCTGCTATGATTGCTGTGGCCAAAACATCCAGAACTATGTTGTATAGTAGTGGTGAAAGTGGGCACCCTTGTCTTTTTCCTTATTTTAGGGAAAATGCTCTCAGTTTTTCACCATTGAGGATAATGTTTGCTGTGGGTTTGTCATATATAGCTTTTATTATGTTGAGGTATGTTCCTTCTATTCCTGCTTTCTGGAGAGTTTTTTTTTTTTTTTTTTTTTTTTTTATCGTAAATAGATGTTGAATTTTGTCAAAGGCTTTCTCTGCATCTATTGAGATACTCATGTGGCTTTTATTTTTCAATTTGTTAATGTGGCATATTACATTGATTGATTTGCAGATATTGAAGAATCCTTGCATCCCTGGATAAAGCCCACTTGGTCATGGTGTATGATCTTTTTAATGTGCTGTTGGATTCTGATTGCTAGAATTTTGTTAAGGATTTTTGCATCTATGTTCATCCGTGATACTGGCCTGTAGTTTTCTTTTTTTGTAGCCTCTTTGTCAGGTTTTGGTATTAGGGTGATGGTGGCCTCATAGAATCAGTTTGTTTACCTTCCTCTGCAATTTTCTGGAAGAGTTTGAAAGGATAGGTGTTAGGTCTTCTCTAAATTTTTGGTAGAATTCAGCTATGACGCCATCTGGACCTGGGCTTTTGTTTGCTGGAAGATTTCTGATTACAGTTTCAATTTCCCTGCTTGTGATGGGTCTGTTAAGATTTTCTATTTCTTCCTGGTTCAATTTTGGAAAGTTGTACTTTTCTAAGAATTTGCCCATTTCTTCCACATTGTCCATTTTATTGGCATATAATTGCTGAAAGTAGTCTTTTATGATCCTTTGTATTTCTGTGTTGTCTGTTGTGATCTCTCCATTTTCATTTCTAATTTTATTGATTTGATTTTTCTCCCTTTGTTTCTTGATGAGTCTGGCTAATGGTTTGTCAATTTTATTTATCCTTTCAAATAACCAGCTTTTGGCTTTGTTGATTTTTGCTATGGCCTCTTTTGTTTCTTTTGCATTTATTTCTGCTCTAATTTTTACAATTTCTTTCCTTCTACTAACCCTGGGGTTCTTCATTTCTTCCTTTTCTAGTTGCTTTAGGTGTAGAGTTAGGTTATTTATTTGAGTTTTTTTTATTGTTTCTTGAGGTATGCCTGTATTGCTATGAGCTTTCCCCTTAGCACTGCTTTTACAGTGTTCCACAGGTTTTGGGTTGTTGTGTTTTCATTTTCATTCATTTCTATGTATAGTTTGATTTCTTTTTTTATTTCTTCTGTGATTTGTTGGTTATTCAGCAGCGTGTTGTTCAGCTTCCATATGTTGGAATTTTTAATAGTTTTTCTCCTGTAATTAAGATATAATCTTACTGCATTGTGGTCAGAAAAGATGCTTGGAATGATTTCATTTTTTTTTTTTAATTTACCAAAGCTAGATTTATGGCCCAGGATGTGATCTATCCTGGAAAAGGTTCAGTGTGCACTTGAGAAAATGGTGAAATTCATTGTTTTGGGATGAAATGTCCTATAGATATCAATTAGGTCTAACTGGTCTATTGTATCATTTAAAGTTTGTGTTTCTTTGTTAATTTTCTGTTTCATTGATCTATCCATAGGTGTGAGTGGGGTATTAAAGTCTCCCACAATTACTGTGTTATTGTTAATTTCCCTTTTCATACTTGTTAGCATTTGTATTATATATTGCAGTGCTCCTATGTTGGGTGCATATATATTTATAATTGTTATATCTTCTTGGACTGATCCTTTGATCATTATGTAGTGTCCTTCTTTATCTCTTTTCACAGCCTTTATGTTAAAGTCTATTTTATCTGATATGAGTATTTCTACTCCTGCTTTCTTTTGGTCTCTATTTGAGTGGAATATCTTTTTCTAGCCCTTCACTTTCAGTCTGTATGTGTCCCTTGTTTTGAGGTGGGTCTCTTGTAGACAACATATATAGTAGTCTCATTTTTGTATCCATTCAGCCAGTCTTTGTCTTTTGGTTGGGGCATTCAACCCATTTATGTTAAAGGTAATTATTGACAAGTATGATCCCATTGCCATTTACTTTATTGTTTTGGGTTCAAGTTTATACACCCCTTTTGTGTTTCCTATCTAGAGAAGATCCTTTTTCATTTGTTGGAGAGCTGGTTTGGTGGTGCTAAATTCTCTCAGCTTTTGCTTATCTGTAAAGCTTTTGATTTCTCCTTCCTATTGGAATGAGATCCTTGCTGGGTACAGTAATCTGGGCTGTGGGTTATTTTCTTTCATCACTTTAAGTATGTCTTGCCATTCCCTCCTGGCCTGAAGAGTTTCTATTGAAAGATCAGCTGTTATCCTTATGGGAATCCCCTTGTGTGTTATTTGTTGTTTTTCCCTTGCTGCTTTTAATATTTGTTCTTTGTGTTTGATCTTTTTTAATTTGATTAATATGTGTCTTGGGGTGTTTCGCCTTGGGTTCATCTTGTTTGGGACTCTCTGGGTTTCTTGTACTTGGGTAATTATTTCCTTCCCCATTTTCAGGAATTTTTCAACTATTATCTCCTCAAGTATTTTCTCATGGTCTTTCTCTTTGTCTTCTTCTTCTGGGTCTCCTATGATTCGAATGTTGGAGCATTTAATATTGTCCTGGAGGTCTCTAAGATTGTCCTCATTTCTTTTAATTCATTTTTCTTTTTTCCTCTCTGATTCATTTATTTCTATCTTCTACTTCTCTAATCCTATTTTCTGCCTCTGTTATTCTAGGATTTGTTGCCTCCAGAGTGTTTTTGATCTCATATATTGCATTATTCATTATATATTGAATCTTTTTTATTTCTTCTAGGTCCTTGTTAAACCTTTCACGCATCTTCTCAATCCTTGTCTCCAGGCTATTTATCTGTGATTTCATCTTGATTTCAAGATTTTGGACCATTTTCACTATCATTATTCAGAATTCTTTATCAGGTAGATTCCCTTTCTCTTCCTCTTTTGTTTGGTTTGGTGGGCATTTATCCTGTTCCTTTATCTGCTTGGTATTCCTCTGTCTCTTCATCTTGTTTATATTGCTGTGTTTGGGGTGGCCTTTCTATATTCTGGCAGTTTGTGGAATTCTGTTTATTGTGGAGTTTCCTTGCTGTGGGTGGGGTTGTATCAGTGCCTTGTCAAGGTTTCTTGTTTAGGGAAGCTTGTGTCGGTGTTCTGGTGGGTGGAGCTGGATTTCTTCTCTCTGGAGTGCAATGAAGTGCCCAGAAATGAGTTATGAGATGTCAGTGGTTATGGAGTAACTTTGGGCAGCCTGTTTATTGAAGCTCAGGGCTGTGTTTCTGTGTTGCTGGAGAATTTGCATGGTATGTCTTGCTCTGGAACTTGTTGGCCCTTGGGTGGTGCTTGGTTTCAGTGTAGGTATGGAGGTGTTTGATAAGCTCCTATCTATTAATGTTCCCTGGAGTCAGGAGTTCTCTGGTGTTCTCAGGTTTGGACTTAAGCCTCCTGCTTCTGGTTTTCAGCCTTATTTTTACAGTAGTCTCAAGACTTCTCCTTCTATACAGCACCATTGATAAAACATCTATGTTAAAAATGAAAAGTTTCTCCACAGTGAGGGACACCCAGAGAGGTTCACAGTGTTACATGGAGAAGAGAAGAGGGAGGAGGGAGTTAGAGGTGAACCCGAATGAGATGAGGTGGAATCAAAAGAGGAGAGAGCAAGCTAGCCAATAATCACTTCCTTATGTGTGCTCCACAGTCTGGACTGCTCAGAGATGTTCACGGAGTTAAACAGAGAAGAGAAGAGGGAGGAAGGAGACAGAGGTGTCCAGGAGGATAAAAGGGGGGAATGAAAAGGAGAGAGACAGATCCAGCCAGTAATCAGTTCCCTAAGTGTTCTCCACCGTCTGGAACACACAGAGATTCACAGAGTTGGGTAGAGAAGAGAAGGGGGAGGGAGGAGACAGAGACGACCTGGTGGAGAAAAAGGAGAGTCCAAAGAGAGAGAGAGCAGTCCAGCCAGTAATCTCGCTCCCAAGTAAAAATTGGTACTGAAGATTGGGTTCTTAAAGGTAGAAAATTGATAACAAATACCAAAAAGCAAAGATTAAAAATCTAGAGTAGAGGTTGGATTTTCAAAAATACAATATTAAAGAAAAGAAAAAGTAAAAAAAAACAAAAACAAAAACAAAAACAAAAACAAAGTCATGCTGGTAAAAATAATAAAAATATATCTAGGACTTTCTCTGGTGTTTTTGTTGGCAGTGTGGGGTCAGTTAATTTTCAGATAGTTCCTTGTTCCAGCTTATATTTCTCAAGATCTATAGGCCCCTTCCTATGTAGTCCGTACTAACTACAGGGTTTTAATCTATTGCACCCGTCACTTCCAAGACTGTTCCCTCGGTTTTAGCATCTTCTGTTTGCTGGTCTCTTCAGTGTCTGATTTCCACCCTGACACAAGGTGGGCGGTGGTGGACACATTTTTTTTTAGGCTCACTTGTTCAGTCGCACTGTGGGGAGGGAGGGATACTGCAAACAAATAACACTGGCCTGTGCTCGCAGTATCTCAGCCACACTGGGCCTGCCCTCGCTCATGGCACATGTGCCCTCCCTGTCCACACAGCTCAGGCTCTAGGTTGCTCCACCGGGAACCGTCCGAGACTGGCCCTGTTCTGCATGCACCTCCTAGGTCTAAGCCGCTCAGGTTCAGGCACTCGGGTAATCCTCAGAGACACAGACTCCGTTGGGCCTGCATTTTGTGCTCTTCCCAGGTCCAAGCAGCTTAGGTCATGAGGTGTTTGGCGAGCGTGATCACTGTGACTTATCGCCTCTCCCATCCCTGCCACTTGGTTTTCTGGGTGTACAACCGGCGCACCTTCTCAGGCGGATGATGACTGTCCTGAATCCCAAGAAGTCTTAGTTAGCAAA
The DNA here is from genome assembly GCF_029378745.1 of Bos indicus. Taxonomy (NCBI): domain Eukaryota; kingdom Metazoa; phylum Chordata; class Mammalia; order Artiodactyla; family Bovidae; genus Bos; species Bos indicus. The sequence continues at coordinate 24,601,493 of NC_091769.1, read as the reverse complement.
GAAGCCTGCTTGAAGTTTGGTAGATAATGTCTCTCTGGGGCTGCAATTGCCCCCTTCCAGCTCTGGCTGCCTGTCACCAGAGAGGGATGGTCTGCAGCCAGCTAATTCTGTTCAGTCCTTTGTTCTGTGCGCTGTCCTGGTGGTGTCTTAGGTTAGAGCTTTTCGCGTCGTATCTATCCCACAGTCTGGTTTTCTAGCCCAAGTTAGTTCGCTCTGATTATCCTCAGGGCATTCAGGCCTGATCCTTACTCTAAGCAAAGCAGCCCTTGCCTCCCTGCCCAGCCCCCACCTGCTAGTGGCAGATGCAGGCGTCTGCACTGCTTCTCCACTGGTGGAGTTACCGTTGGGCTCATAATCTGTGGGTTTTATTTATTTATTTTTCCTCCCTGTTATGTTGCCCTCTGTGCTTCCAAGGCTTGCCACAGATTCAGCAGTGAGAGTGTCTCCTGGTGTTTGTAAACCTCTCTCTTTTTAAGACTCCCTTCCTGGGATGGAGCTCCATCCCTACCTCTTTGTCTCTTTTTTGTCTTTTATATTTTTTCCTACCTCTTTTCAAAGACAATGGGCTGCTTTTCTGGGTGCCTGATGTTCTCTGCCAGCATTCAGAAGTTGTTTTGTGGAATTTACTCAGCATTTAAATGTTCTTCTGATGAATTTGTCAGGGAGAAAGTGGTCTCCCCGTCCTATTCCTCCACCATCTTAGGACTGCCTCCTAGGTCCTCTTTTTCAATCAGTGTTAACATAGTCCAAAAAACCCTTGTCTCCAATTTCCTCCTACCTCTAATCTTATTTTCTCAGCGCCTTAAAATCTGAATGGTAATGGATGATTGATAAGTGGTCTTGTATATAACTCCCTCTTATATTTGCATTTGGTAGCAGATGTGTAAAACAGAATTCTTAAAATACTCCCTTAAATTTTTAAAAATTAAGTTTTTATCATTTTGACATTCAGTTTTACTACTTTAACTATTTTAAGTGTTCAACCCAGTGATACTAAGTACATTTACATTGTTGTTCAGCAAGCACCATCCATCTCTAGTACTCTTTGCATCTTGAAAATTGAAAATTTATACTTATTAAAGACTAACTCCTCAGGACTTCCCTGGTGGTCCAGTGATTAAGATTCCATGCTTACAATGCAGGGGACACAGATTTGATCCCTGGTTAGGGAACTGATATTCCCCATGCCTCGATGTGCAGCCAAAAATTTAATTAAAAAAAAAAAAAAAGACTAACTCCTCATTCCTTTGTCCCTCCAACCCATGGCCACTACTGTTCTACTTTCTCTATGAGTTTGACTATTATAGATAACTCATATAAGTTAAATTATAAAATATTGGTCATTTTGTGACATTTCGTTTACTATAATGTCCTCAAATTTCATCCATGTTGTAGATTTTTTAAAATACCTTTCTAAGGTTGAATAATATTCCATTGTACATATACACTACTTTTTGTCTACTCATTCATCTGCTGATGAACATTTGGATCCCTTCCATCTTTTGGTAGAAACATGGATATATGAATATCTCAGTATTTGGGTTATATATCCAAATTCTTTCAAGTGTTTTGAATATAATATAATCAGAAGTAGAATCGCTGGATCACATGGCAGTACAATTTTTAAATTTTTGAGAAACGTTTATCCTGGTTAGTCTGAAAAACTATGCTTTAGACTACTTTATCACATGCCTGTTTCAAGGGAAAGGGAAATAGAGTAATCAGTAGTGATGAATGAGGTTTCATAATTGTAGTGGTTTATAGAAACCTAGAAGAGTTTGTCACCCTGGGTATGGTGTATTGCTCCTCAGGTGCCAAGTAATTAGTAGTCTGAAAGGAATGGTCAAGGCACTACCTCATGGTCATCTACTGAATTGTAGCTTGAATTTTTTAAAAAACTGTATATTATACTGGAGTATAACTAGTTAATAATGTTGTGATAGTTTCAAGTGGACAGCAAAGGAATTCAGCCATACAGATACATGTATCCATTCTCCCCCAAGCTCCCATCCTATCCAAGCTACCACGTAATGTTAGGCAGAGTTTCCTGTGCTATACATTAGGTCCTTGTTGGTTATCCATTTTAAATATAGCAGTGTGTACATGTCAATCCCAAACTCCCTAACTATCTCTCCCCCCATCCTTCCCCTTTGGCAACCATAAGTTCATTCTCTATGAGTCTGTGAGTCTGTTTTTGTTTTGTAAACAAGTTCATGAGTATTCTTTATATTTCTTTCCTCTTTTGGCGAAAGGGCCAAATCTATGATTATTTAATTAGTTCAATTTGCATAAGTAGAGAACCTATTAAAAGACTGTCTTAAAATATTTTAAAGATTCAATAAGTAATTTTGCTGCCCTCTCTCAAAATTTCTCTGAAAAAAATCTATAGGGGAAAAAAGGGAACAGATTTTTGCTATTATATAGGTCTGTTCAAAACTATTAACTCTAAATTTAAGTTTCTAGATAGCTTTGTTTTACTATTTGTAAGATGATAGAGTGATATCTTCTTTCATATTTTGTTGTGACAATTTATCAGTAATGTATCCACAGAGATTAACAAGTCGCAGATGATTAATGACAGCAACCTCTATAGCTACAGAAAAGTCACTGGACAAACTCAGTATCTGTTCTTGATTAAAAACTCCCAGCCGATTAGGACTTAAGGGAATTCATTAACTTAATAACGTTCCTCTACAAAAAATCTACATCAAATACACTTGATGGCAAAAGACTGAATGCTTTCTTTCAAATTTCAGGAATAAGGGAAGAATTTTGACTCTCACCACTTTGTATTGAATATTGTACTAAGGGTCCTAGCCAGTGCAATAAGGCAAGAGAAAGAAACAAAAATCATACAATTTGGAAAAGAAGAAGTGAATCTATCTTTAGTCACAGAAAACATAATTATCTGAGTGTCAAATCCAAGGGAATTTACAAAAAAGCTACTACAAAAATTAAGAAAGTTAAACAAAGTCAAATATATACCTAACATAGGCTCTAGTCATTGCACTCCCAGATATTGACACAAGAGAAATGAAAATGTGACTATAAAAAATCTTATTCACACATGTTCATAGCAGTTTTATTTGTAACAGCCTCAAACAAGGACTAACCTAAATGTCCATTAATAGGTGAATGGATAAATGTATCTATAGATAAATCATATATATATATATATATATATATATATATATATATAATGGAATACTACTCAACAATACAAAGGAATGAAACATGATTATAATAACCATGGAATAATCTTAAAATAATTATGCTCAATGAAAGAAGCTATCAAAGGCACATATCATACCATTTATTTGCGATTACTGAATATGCAAGCTATTTTATGAGAGAAATGTTGCTTGAAAATGGGAGTAGGAAGTGAAGAGAGGGCTGAGAGGACTAAAAAGAGAAAAGAGGAGACTTTTGGGGTGATGCATTGTTCATTATCTTGATTATGGTGATGGTTTCACAAGTATATACATACATCAATCTTATTAAGTTAAGGAGGTACAATTTATTTTAAAGACAACTATGCATTAATGACTTCCCTGGTGGCTCAGACGGTAAAAGTGTCTGCCTACAATGTGGGAGACCCGGGTTCAATCCCTGGGTCAGGAAGGTCTGCTGGAGAAGGAAATGGCAACCCACTCTAGTATTCTTGCCTGGAAAATCCCATGGACGGAGGAGCCTGGTAGGCTACAGTCCATGGGGTCGCAAAGAGTCTGGAGATGACTGAGCGACTTCACTTTCACTTTCATGCATTAATGAAGCCATTAAAATCCAAATACAGCAAATACTTCTATTCAGTGTTGTACAAGTCTTCTTTTATGGCCCCAAAGTGCAAAAATACTTCTCCTATATGTACTCATTGGCCTGAA